>NC_039368.1:41843000-42143597 GCF_003573695.1 Papaver somniferum
TCCTTCTACTTGAGGTTAGTGATATTTGACTTGAAATGTTTCATTCCCTAACGTATCTTTCAAGTCGTGCATATTGAAAACAAAACAGTGAAGCATGAACACTCTAGATAGACATAATATTAAGGAATACAATACGAGGTTTATTGCTTAACCATTAAAATTTGTAGATAAGACATCGACATAATCGTTTAAATGCTATTGTGATTATGTATGGGTATGAGGTGAGGATTTCATCCTAGGAAACAATGCTTTTACATGTGTTTTAAGGAAGTAAATTTCATGAACTTGTTTTGTGAATCTAAAAGGAAATCGCCAGGCGTTATTGGTATTGTTATTCATTGCATATCTTGTGAACAACCAATATGTGTGATTAGTATAACCTCTCATGACTTGTTTATGTTCTTGGTAAAACTATTCACAAAGGCCTGACTTATGTATTGGCATGGGTTTTATTAGTGAAACCGATATTAAGTAATCAGCTGAGATGGTGTGATCGAGTTTGTGATTTTGTGTATGACCGACTCTGGGTAAAGGGGAACCGATCCTAGTAAGAGGTGCAACACATCACAAAGGGGAATCGATCCTTGTATGTGGTGCAACAAGTTTTTAGCAGAAAGGGGAACCGATCCTATGGACATGTGCAACACGTTTTTAGGCAAAGGGGAACTGATCCTATGGACATGTGAAACACATACAATGTAGATAGTATATATATATGGGGAACTGGTCCTAGTACCTACTCAACCGAATTTTGGAAAGCTAGTGTGACTATGCACAATACTCACATGGAGGTAGAACCTAAAATTGTTTTGGTAGAACCGTTAAACCCATGAATCGTGATTGAGTGTTCTTGATCAATAACATAGTTCTTCAAAGTCAGATGAACCAATTCTAAACTTCTTTGGAAGTGTGGCAAATCGGTTTCAAGGTTATAAGTATGAAAGAGGACTTACAAAGTAAGGATGTCGACATACTTTGAACACGTGCAGTAATGTTTATCTTTAATTGTTCAAAGTTATTCCTTAATAGCTAAAGGAATAAAATCCCAGGATCGAAAGATAAACAAGTTAAGAATCTTTTATTTAAGGTTTTATTTTAGGAAAATGAGAATTAGTAATGTGCATTTACTAGTTGAAGATTTTCCAAAGAGATTTTCGGTCATTATTTTGGACAGAGCATTTCCAAGAATTATGGAAACCGAATTTGGAATATATTGCATATCTTGAGAATATTTTCGGTTTTGGAAATTCCTTGGTGTCCAAACTTCCTTATCTATAAATACTTGAAGTTTGCATTTCTAGCAAACTAATCTTTCGTGACAACAAACTTCCTCGGTTGTGTTGTTACTGGTGAATCCGCCTATTCGGAGAGGAGAGTAACCTAATTAGGCGAAATCTCTTACGACCGCTCAGTTTAAAGTCTTCTTTGGAATTGAGAAGCTCTATTAGTACCGTTGGTGTGAAACTAGATAATTACGGTTTATCTTGTGTTTTCGATTGATTTGATTGACTAACGGTGGTTGAACGTTGATTGCACCTAGTTTGTTTATGCTTGAAAATCTTCTCTTCTGATATAAGATTCACTCAAACTAGATTGAAGTTTCGAAAGGGATCTTTAGACTGTTTGTAGATCTAAAGACGTCTTGTGATAATCTATTGTTAACAGACTCGGTTCTGTACGCTATTGATCACAAGAGATTCAAGTTGTTGTGTGCATGTGTCTATTGAAGATCTAAAAATATTGAATACAAAGAAGATATTTAAGATTTTTGATTTGGGGTTTATAATCTTTGGTGTGCACAATACTTGTTTTGGTATACAGGATCCAACTATAATCGGTTTATCCTTGTGGTAGATTAGATTGATTAGTTGTGTAGATTGATATGGATACAATTCTTGGTGATTAAAAGTATTGATTGCAAAATCTAAACAATTACTTCGGTAATTGATCATAAGATAGATCCAAGAACCTTACGAAGGAGTTTATTGAGATAAACAGAAGAGCCTTTGTCGAACTCACATCACTTGGTTGAAGAGAGTTGCTACCAAACAGATTTGTTGTTCCTTTACTGTTTGGAATACGAACCAAAGGAATTGTTCCAAGTATGTCACTTATTCATAAGTTGGAGGCGTGGGAATACATACGGAACTGGGTGAACTACAGGTTTGGTTGTTTGGTCTCAACTATACGAAGTTGGTTTGATTTTGTATAGCGGCTTAATCCTGAGAGTATTCAATTTGGACAAGGTCCCGGGATTTTTCAGTACTTGCGGTTTCCTCGTTAACAAAATCTTGTTGTGTCATTTACTTTTACTTTCCGCAATTATAATTGTTTGTTATTATAATTTAAAGTAAATTACACAAACGTTAATTCATGTTTACTTGATAGCAATCCTATTGTGTTTGGTTAAGTCCGAATCTTTTATCAAGTAAACATAATTCGTTATTGTATTGTCTCGATCCCGTATCCATAGACGATCACACGAAGTGTGAACCAATTTGTTGCATTGTCTCAACTCAGTCTATAGACAATCACTTTCGGAGAAAGGATTTATAGGTAGGAAAAGTTTTAGCTTGATGTATATTTGGGTACCCTCGCCTTTTGAAGTGGGCTCATGCTTATGTGGAAAATTTGGGTCCGGGGGCGCAGAGACATTTCAAGAAGGCATAGAAAGAGAGTTCAGAATCAAAGACATCAATGAATGAAGAAGATGATTGGGAGAAGATGGTGGTACATATACTACTAATTATGTTTGTATATGTTTTTTTTTAATTATCTATGAATAATTAGAGTATGTGCATTTGATATGAAAAAATAAGTTGAACGTGTTAATTGGGTGGTCAAGGACATGAACCTTATGATTAATTCGGGTGAGAAGTTAACGGTACCTGAACAAAGATTACTCCAGAATCGAGTTAAAGGAATAATAATCTCTGAGAAAGGAGGTTTATATGCTTATGAATAGGACCGACCATGGAGAGATAAGAGGGCTAGGTATCCTTCTTCTAGCGACGACTCGGTCACTCCCTCCGGTGAGCAAGTTCAATAAAAGCAAGGCAAAGGTGGTCTAGGCGGTCGAGGTGAAAAAGGTGGTCGTGGTCGAGGTGAAAAACATGGCTGTGGTTGAGGTGACAAAGGTGTCAGTGCTGGAACAAGTACTCGATGTGGACGCGGTGGAGGTAAAAAGACTCAAATTCAAGGTGTTAGTGGAAGAGGTAAAAAATCTAGAGTTGTAGACCAAGTTGTGGAACATGAGAAAGAGCACGACGATTTGGATTCGTTTTTGCGCTCGTCTTCGGAGGAGGAATCAAGTGAATAACTATTTACTCTCTTTTTATTATTTTGCTTCATGGATTTTTTATTATCTAAGACTTTGTCTATTTACTATTTTCGTTGTTTGGTTATGGATTTTGATGGATGAATCTTTATAACTTTGCATGCGTGAATGAATGTTAGTCTTTCCATTTTTCTAATATAAGCAAAAATGAGGAAAAAATCAACATTATTGAATTTTTTGTGCACTTTTAGCTAGGTAGATGCTTCACATTACCTAGCCGAAAATGCATATAATTCTTGTCAAATAAACTTGCACAGTTTTTCGGTTAGAAAATCCCGGGAGTTAACAGGAAAACGGTTAGGAAAAGCAACCGTAAATATTTTACGGCTAGGAAATACCTAGATGTATATTGCTATGGTAACCCAAAAATAAAATGACTCTTGGTTACGGCTACATATCCAGGCCGTGTATCATATTTGCGGTTAGAACTCCAAACCGCAATTCTGACATAAATTTACAACTCTAGTTACGACTAGTAACTTTATCCATAATTGGTTTACGGTTTGAAATTACCTAGCCGTATATTACTCTGATAACCAAAAAAATGGCTCCTGGTTACGGCTACATATCCAGACCGTAATTCTAACAGAAAGTAACAACTCTTATTTACGGCCAGAAATACTAGCCGTAAATCTGACATACCACAAATCCTGCAGGTTTATACAGAATTACGGTTGGGTCTTCCTTTCGATTTCCTAGCCGTAAACACCTATAATTTCCTTTTTTTCCACATCATATCGGCTAGTTTTTTGAAATTTGAAAAATAGATCCGTTTGAAGACTGATCTATAAAAGGTTCCAACTATTCAACCACTTATTTAAACTTCAAATAACTCCACCTCCATGTAACCACCCATTCCAAATCAAAATCACACCTCTTATATCAATAATCTCCACCAAAACTCCTACAAATTCAATGCAATGTACTCAAAGGATAAACCCAACTTTACTTTGGAAGAAGACTTATATCTTTGCAAAAAATTTGTACCATGCTATCCAAAGAGGGGATAAGAACGAAGGAAAGGTGGTTTACCAAGTCAATCGTATTGGAGTAAGATTTTTGAAATTTTTTGTAGTGAAACAGGTACACTAACAACCGCGATGGGGTTGAATTGTATCTTCTATTTTCAGACACACGCAAAAAAGTGGAAGAATATATGGCTTTACTTCGTATTGCAAGCAACTTCGACTTAGAGGTGAGACTGATGGAGAAGTCGTAGCTCAAGCTAAGAAGGAACGGAGAAAATGGAAAGGTTATAATTTCAACTTCGAAGCTCAATTCGCCATCATCAAAGACTTCTTGATACATCAAAAAGTATGTTATTAAAACCAACTTTGTAATGAGGATCTATTAAGTATGCAATGGGTTTTTATTGTGGTCTAATTAATGAAAGTATTACTAATTTTCAACCGTAGTATGTATTCATGTTGAAAATCAAAATTTCTAAGGACGGGAAATATATGTTATCCCAACCGTAATACACATTAAGGAGATTCTGGGAAGAATAACGGCCAGAAGTTCTTCACTTCCTATTCGTTTTTTGTGTTCACGGCTGAGAATTCCTCATATCCTAACCGTAAGTACGGTTTTACGGCTGGTTCGATACGATTTCCCAGCCGAAACAAGTAAATTTTTCAGATTTTGATCTGATTTTTAACGGATTTGAATCGATAAAATTGATGTTGGGAGTTGATTATAAAGTTATCCCGAGTTTTGTGACGAAGAGTTTTATCATTTTTCTTCAAATTTTTTCAAAAAAATTTCACCAAAATCACTATTTTTCCTTCTTCAAAATCATAATCAAAATCAAGGAAAATCAATTTTTTAATTTCCAAAAGTTTAATCATTTGATTAGTCTGATCCATTCACTAATAATGATTATTTAGCCTAATCAATGTAACTAGTACTAATCATATTAAGGGTAGATTAGGTATTACATAAAATACCAGGATAAGGGGCTTTATGTGTTGTGATTTCATGACCTCATAAACCCCCAAAATCCCAGCCGTTTAAAGCCCCAATAAGGCTAAGTCCTATGGTGTGCTAATCTAGCAGCTAGATTAGCAGTCCACGTCAGTCTGGACGACCTTCTAAGCCCTATGGTATTGCTAATCTAGCAGCGAGTTGCTGAATAAAACAACACTGAGCGTTGAATAGTAAAGCACAAAAACCTGGCGCTGAACCAAACATTATCCACAAAATTTATATCCAAAACCTGACGCTGAATCATTATTATTATCGTACACAAAACAGTGCAAGAAAATGTTTTTTTTTTCACCTAAGGTGTTTGTACTCTTCTATTGCATTTAAGAGCTGTGATTTTCTATGAGCGGATCAAGGAGGATAGGGGAACAGGATTATAGAGATGACAGTGTAATTAGGGAGGACCATAAGAATTGAAGGTTATGCAAACAGAGAGTGGGAAAAATCAACTGTTTAGAGTAGGGCACACGGGTCCGGTTCCGGGTCCTAAAATAGGACCCATTAATAAGTTAGGACTCGATGGGTAATTACCCGATTGGATCCGAATCTTAACGGGTCCGAACGGGTAATATCCGACGGGTACTCGGTTATTCATTCTTTTATCTCTCTTTTTAGCAAAATTACAAGTATTTTGCTAGTTTGGCTTTAATTTTTTTTCCATTTTTCATTTTTTCCTGCATTTAATCTTTATTTAGTACATTAGTAAAGAAATAGTAACAATTTTTTATAAAAATAAGATTGATTCAAGCCAAATAGGAGAAAGATATCAAGTTTTTGGACTTTTATGTGCGTTTTCTTAATACCCAACGGGTACCCGGAACCGATGGGTACCCGGGGTTTTAAACGGATCCGGTTATGAGTCCACTAATTTAGGAACCGGATCCGGAACCGTTAAGAACCGGGCCCGATTTTTATAAGTAGGGTCCGGGTCCAGTGATACCCGGAAGGATCCGGACCCATTGTCAGCCCTAGTTTAGAGTACGAATAAGACATGACCTAGAGTGAGAAAATGAATCAGTTAGTATTGTACGCAAGGTAG
The DNA here is from genome assembly GCF_003573695.1 of Papaver somniferum. Classification (NCBI taxonomy): domain Eukaryota; kingdom Viridiplantae; phylum Streptophyta; class Magnoliopsida; order Ranunculales; family Papaveraceae; genus Papaver; species Papaver somniferum. The sequence goes on from NC_039368.1 coordinate 41,849,360, forward strand.
TTAATATCGGTTGTATTGGCTGATATTATAGTTTTTTATCGTGTATCGGAAAAAATTTGTACGATATCTAAAATATCAGCGATACAAGGATTAAACGATAAAAACGCTCGTATCGGCCGGTACAAACCGATATATCGGGTTCACCGGCACACTAATAGTATCAGTAAGGGTAATTTGGTAGAGTAAATTATTTAGATATGAAAATTTGTAGACGTAACTCTTTCTCCTAATCATATTCTTCCTCTATACCCTTGAAAACTCAATCTAATTGAGTAAAAAAGTTTCCAACTATCTGAATGATGGTGGAATGTAATTGAATTTGTATTGTGAAGCTTTTGATCTTGAGAATTAATGCATCATATGACACCAAATTTTTCAGATTAAAACATTTATAAATATTTAAAATTCTATGTCTTAGTGATGTATCACCGATAAAAATCGATATAATCTTTTGTATAAGTGTATCGGACCCGACCGATACCGATACACGATATTAACTATTTTGATTGTACTTCATTGGAATATAATACTATAACAAAAATGAATATTAAAAGGATGAAAACATCTGGCGCTGAACCGTTCAGCGTAAAAGTCACTTTTTCAGCGCTGAACCATGCATCGCTTCAATCTCGCTGCTAGTTCACTTGCGAGCACCTGCTAGGAGAGAACTAGTGTTAATTTTTAGGCCACATTTTTTTTTTGAATTACAACACTTAACTACTAATCTAGCAGCTCAATCTAGCCTAATCTTACTAATCTTACTAATATAAAGAAAATAGGTAATTGTTTGGTGAAGCTTTTTTTTTTTGGTGAAGCCTTTTCACATGATAATAATACCCTCATCAACTAAGCTTTTAATCAATATTTATATATTCACACGAATGCTATTGTTTTAAAAATAAATCAAAAAAAATTAGAACTTAGATATCTTTAAAAATACACATCGGATTTTTGTAAAATTGATAGTTTTGGAAAGCTCTTTAAATTATCTATGTAATGAGTACAAACAAGAATATTTAATTTTTTTAATTTTTTTTTCATCACTATTATCAAGTTTGGTGTTGTTAAAAAAATCCAATTCAAACATGTGCACTGCACATGTGGTCTTACTAGTAGGATTCTAAAGAAAAAACTCATTTTTGATGAAGCTTTTTTTTTATTATCAATATGACCTCTAAATATAAAATCTTAAAATGTAAACAAAGAAAGGTTGGATTGTAATAATAAAAGGATGATGAGGGTTAATCTGTAAGACGACGACTCAATTGGTGCACGGTTCGAAACCCACGGACCACCATTTTGTCACCTTTAATTCACATTTTGAATTCTCCTTCGTAGAAACTTCTTCCTGTATCTTTTACGCTCCACTTCTAATTCGACATCATTAGGGGGGCACTCGAACAATTCATCGGCAGAATATCCGTCCCTTACTCTTTCCATTACAGAAAAGTTGGAAATCTCAATTTGGGGTTAGGGTTTCCTGTTTCAGTTAGGATTTACCAAGCTTTATCTCCACTTCAAAGGGCTTCACGATGCTCATAGTCTTCTGCTAAATTGGTTAGTAAATTTCTCTTCCTTTAACATATATCAGTTCAAATTTGATTCCCTGATCAAATTAAGTTTGAAGCTTTCGTTATTGTATGACTTTAATATGATTGTGTTACTTCTTCATAAACAGTTTGTGAGCTTCAACTGTTTGTAAAAATGTCAACCACCTTCTTATTTGGTTTCAATAGGTTGAAAAAGAATTGGGTATCTTTGTTAACATTGAAACATGACTGACGATTGAGGACTTAGAAGTTTGTATCAGAAAGTGTTAAACATATCAAAGACCAATTTTCTCTCTATGGGTTTGTTAATATGGAAATGATTTTCTTTGCCAGTGTCTGTTTGAAGAAATGACTTAAAGAAGAGGTAGTGAATTTTTATAGTCAATGAGCCTACATGGTTTGCTTTGTGTTTGAAAATGGGACAGTGGAATTGAATTCCTGTGCAATGTGCATCTAATTGGGAAGGGTAGGATGTTAGTACTTAATCCACCTCATCTTTGTGTTTGCTACTTCCTCATTTTCTAAAATGATATCCCTGTTAATTGTTAACAAGTCATTCCATGTAAGGTCAATTTTTTATGCATCGAGATGAGTAGAAACTTGGTCATCTCCAGTTGCATTCTAGGTTGCATATCAGATGTATCAAGGGAAAAACAGAAAATGGAGACATGGATTTTGTGTTTTAGGTTGAATTGGCGAAGCTGCATTTAGGATTCTCTACCTATAAAATTGGATGGCATTTTGACTGTATGTACAATTTTCTCTCTATATGGGTTTGTCCTGTACGGAAATGATAATTCGTAGGTTTTATTAGTTAATTTGTGTTTTCTCTCTATAAGTTTTCTCTTATCGGTAAAGCCGTGGCGAATTATGCTTCCGCCATTGCTTATATACACAGATGATCAACTACTTCCCAATCTCAAATGGTTACAGCTTGAAAGAGTCAAGAAATGCCAACATGAAATCAACCCAGAACGAAGCAAGAAGCGAGAAGTGCCGACATGAGATTGACACATAACCAAGAGAACTTCATTCACAAGAATGCTAATATTTCGGACAAGGCAAAGAGTAGTTCATTGTCCCAAACTTAAAGAATCATATTGCTTATTGCGTAAGTAGAACTAGGCTTGGAACCAAAAGCATTGATGAACACGAAGCGCAAACAAGTACTGGTGGGTTTAGTTAGGTTATAAGTACATTGTTTAATTAGATTAGTTTATCATACAAAACTTATTATAGGATCTAGGTTCGTGTATATCTACCGTCTGCACAGTCTTGGTAGGAATCAAACTGTTCGTAACAGTATACTGTAAAGTATTTACATCCTTCTCCTAATCCAGTTTAGTTGAAGCCTTTTCTTTTCCCATATGCATCGCATATGTGGAATTTCAAGAAAAATCTGATACGGGAATTTTCAGGAGGATTGTTTGTTGGCTACGATAGTCTTATGAAGATTGGTTAAGAGATCTGCCTTTAGGTTTTGGTTTAATGTACTGGACTTAGATTTGCATATGTAAGCAAATAATATATAAGTTCACTAATACCAAATCAATTTAAGTCTCGACGTCTGCTATCTTTAACCTTCATAGAAGTGCTCTGCCTCTACGCGTTTTGCAAGTCTTGAAAACGAAACTGCACCTGCATCACGCGTGCGTCTTTGCTAGTGTTTTATTAAAAATCCACTTATTATGTATCTCCGATAACCTGATGCTTTTAAATCCCTGTATATTATCCTCATTGCATGATGCAAGACTCGAGCAGTTAGTATTTAGGTTATTGCAGAGTCTGTGTTTTATTAGTATTAGGGAGAAACTATGTTGTTTCGGATATAAAATAAGAGATGCATAAGAACTGTTTGTCAAATTGTTTGAGCTAAATTTCTCATTGTACTGTTCTTGATTGATCATGATGCAGCATGATTTATTTCAATTGATTCCGGTTGAGGTGAATAATTGTGCAAGTTGATTTATTTTGGTTTGTATGAATTGTTTATGGCTTAACGAAAGAAAAGGTTTACGGGATGAATTGTTTAGTCCAATTTGATTCTGGATAAGAGAAACTAAGTTAATTCTGATCTTAGTTAAACTTATCAAAGTGGAGGTTTCGGTTATTCAAGTCTAATCGAATGCCTTAACAAGAAATGCTAGTTAACTAACCTAGTGCTTGTGTTGTTTAAAAGTTAAAGGTCTAAGTTATATGGATAATTAGATCCTGGTGAGAAAAATAAAGTTATCTTTATTTTGGTCTTATCGAACAAGCGATTGTATTTGTACAATCGGTTTAGCAAAGGAACTAAAGTGCTTAGTTGATTTTTGATTTGCTAAACTATTAGGGAAAATTGCTCCGGGAAATTGTTTCCTTGATAACATATCAAAACAAATTACTTTGTAGTTTCGGTTTTGATATTGGTTATCAAAAATGGTGTGTGGAACCCTCATGCTTAACTCTGTAGGTTGCAAGTCTATTTTGAGATTTGTAAGATTCTTCTAGGTTTGTCCTTTATTTTTTCGTTTCTTTGTCATTTTGTGACAAAAAGGGGGAGAAATATATGGAGTAAACAAGTGATACTGGCATCGATTTTATATTTTGATTGGTATCACTAAGGGAAAGGATAATTGTGCTTAAACGTTTATCTAACGAAAGAGTGAAAGCATAGACTAAGGGTAGTAACATATCATTATAAAGGAATAAAAAAGACGTGCGATTGATAAAATCTACCTATCTTACCTTTAGGGGGAGTAATATTCTTTGTTATTATAATGTCAACAGCGGCGTTTAAGCATTGAATGTATACAGGTTATTGTGTTGTTAAATTTCTCTTCCTTTAACATATATCAGTTCAAATTTGATTCCCTGATCAAATTAAGTTTGAAGCTTTCGTTATTGTATGACTTTAATATGATTGTGTTACTTCTTCATAAACAGTTTGTGAGCTTCAACTGTTTGTAAAAATGTCAACCACCTTCTTATTTGGTTTCAATAGGTTGAAAAAGAATTGGGTATCTTTGTTAACATTGAAACATGACTGACGATTGAGGACTTAGAAGTTTGTATCAGAAAGTGTTAAACATATCAAAGACCAATTTTCTCTCTATGGGTTTGTTAATATGGAAATGATTTTCTTTGCCAGTGTCTGTTTGAAGAAATGACTTAAAGAAGAGGTAGTGAATTTTTATAGTCAATGAGCCTACATGGTTTGCTTTGTGTTTGAAAATGGGACAGTGGAATTGAATGCCTGTGCAATGTGCATCTAATTGGGAAGGGTAGGATGTTAGTACTTAATCCACCTCATCTTTGTGTTTGCTACTTCCTCATTTTCTAAAATGATATCCCTGTTAATTGTTAACAAGTCATTCCATGTAAGGTCAATTTTTTATGCATCGAGATGAGTAGAAACTTGGTCATCTCCAGTTGCATTCTAGGTTGCATATCAGATGTATCAAGGGAAAAACAGAAAATGGAGACATGGATTTTGTGTTTTAGGTTGAATTGGCGAAGCTGCATTTAGGATTCTCTACCTATAAAATTGGATGGCATTTTGACTGTATGTACAATTTTCTCTCTATATGGGTTTGTCCTGTACGGAAATGATAATTCATAGGTTTTATTAGTTAATTTGTGTTTTCTCTCTATAAGTTTTCTCTTATCGGTAAAGCCGTGGCGAATTATGCTTCTGCCATTGCTTATATACACAGATGATCAACTACTTCCCAATCTCAAATGGTTACAGCTTGAAAGAGTCAAGAAATGCCAACATGAAATCAACCCAGAACGAAGCAAGAAGCGAGAAGTGCCGACATGAGATTGACACATAACCAAGAGAACTTCATTCACAAGAATGCTGTATTTCGGACAAGGCAAAGAGTAGTTCACTGTCCCAAACTTAAAGAATCGTATTGCTTATTGCGTAAGTAGAACTAGGCTTGGAACCAAAAGCATTGATGAACACGAAGCGCAAACAAGTACTGGTGGGTTTAGTTAGGTTATAAGTACATTGTTTAATTAGATTAGTTTATTATACAAAACTTTTTATAGGATCTAGGTTCGTGTATATCTACCGTCTGCACAGTCTTGGTAGGAATCAAACTGTTCGTAACAGTATACTGTAAAGTATTTACATCCTTCTCCTAATCCAGTTTAGTTGAAGCCTTTTCTTTTCCCATATGCATCGCATATGTGGAATTTCAAGAAAAATCTGATACGGGAATTTTCAGGAGGATTGTTTGTTGGCTACAATAGTCTTATGAAGATTGGTTAAGAGATCTGCCTTTAGGTTTTGGTTTAATGTACTGGACTTAGATTTGAATATGTAAGCAAATAATATATAAATTCACTAATACCAAATCAATTTAAGTCTCGACGTCTGCTATCTTTAACCTTCATAGAAGTGCTCTGCCTCTACGCGTTTTGCATGTCTTGAAAACGAAACTGCACCCGCATCACGCGTGCGTCTTTGCTAGTGTTTTATTAAAAATCCACTTATTATGTATCTCCGATAACCTGATGCTTTTAAATCCCTGTATATTATCCTCATTGCATGATGCAAGACTCGAGCAGTTAGTATTTAGGTTATTGCAGAGTCTGTGTTTTATTAGTATTAGGGAGAAACTATGTTGTTTCGGATATAAAATAAGAGATGCATAAGAACTGTTTGTCAAATTTTTTGAGCTAAATTTCTCATTGTACTGTTCTTGATTGATCATGATGCAGCATGCCTAGTAACGTAGTAACTGTTTTATGAAATTTTGTGCACCTTTGGAAAGCTTGAAGCAATCATGACTTTAAAACCGTGTTAGGATGCAATTGAAATGGCTTTGAGGATTGAGGTTACAGGCTAATAATGTAGTTTGTTTTCTCTATGGTTCACCACCAGACTTTTGCTACTTCTGAATTTTGTTTTGCTTAACTAATGTAGTATGTTTTCTCAATTGATATTATATATATAGTTTTGCTTCTTTCAGTGGTCAACTTTAAAATAACCTACAGAATAATATACGCCAAGCTTCAAACTTCACATGAGTCAGGTTGAAAGATGCCTGACAAGGCAAACGCCACCTAGGACCTATTGCATGACCCTATCTTTCACATTGTATATTATTTTTGCTCGATATCCCTCATATTATAAATGATGAGTCAAACTTCAAAAATAGCATTAGAGTGATTGCACTTGTGAGAAAACTCATACAGGACATATCAGTTTCATACTTTGAGATTTTTGGAGTATAACTCTAGATTCACGACTGAGTTGAACCTCCCAGGTAAAAAACAATGTATATCTACATAGAGAATTCTTAACTATGATTCTAGGCACAAGATTTGTTAGGTCTGATTGATGTGTATTCACTGTTAGCACTTCAACAACCTCATGAAGATGACATGTAAAATAGAATGTTTGCAATCTTATGCAAAGATTTCACCCCTTATTCGGCTGTCACAGTTTGAGATGAATTCAAGGTTTCAGTACTAGCATATGTTTTCCCGTCTATAGGTATAAAATCTAAACTGAATGCTACCTGATGCTCAATTGAAACTAAGGGAATGTCAGCATGACCATGCAGGTATGAGCATGAAAGAGTGCCCAACTTCGTGATATATACTTTGGTACTTAACCAGCATGCTCAATACGAGCATCGGGCATTAATTATCCAACCCCTTATCATGTAATTTATTCACTCCACTATGGATGTTGTTTTTTTTTTTTTTTTTTTTTTTTATTTTGATAAATCATTTTGAGTCTTTCAAATGATGTTTTTTTTCTTTTATACTAATCATTTAAATCCTCACAAAGTTAATCATCTTCTTCCTTTAAAGATTTCAGATTAAAAGATTTGGTTCTACAATCAGTTGAAGACTCAAGCATGGCAGAAGAGAGTCCACAGACACTTCCAGCTACCTTTCCCATAGTTCAAATGCCTGTAAAATCTGGAGAAGATTGGAAGGTTGTTGTACCTCGTCGAGGGAAACAAAGAAGAAAAAGAAACAATCCCAAAACTGAAACCATCGGACAAGCACCATGGGCTCCTACTGATATAGAAACCGACCCCGAAAAAGAATCCAAACTGATGCAGAAGATTCAGATATGCATGAATACTCTTGAAAATTCCAAATTTTACAGTACCATCCTGAATCAGATCCTAACTCCTCAAATCCTGAGTTACTTCACTAGCGTTTTAGCCTCCGAATCGAAGATGCAGATGGTTATATATGGTATTGGCAGCATTGATTCTTATGAAACCCCTCGATTACAACTTGCGCTTGCAATATTGATTAAGAGAAGATTTGATTGGATAGGAGATATTGAGGTTTTTGATCCCGTGCTTTCAAAAACAGAATCTAATGTTTTGGAGGCTTTAGGTTGTTCCGTTCTGTCGGTAAACGAACAAGGGCGGAGACAGGTTTTGAAGCCAACGATGTTTTTCATGCCACATTGTGAGGCCGTCTTGTATGATAATCTTTTACAAGCAAACTGGAAAGCAGAGTTCTTGAATCATATGGTATTATTTGGCAACAGCTTCGAGAAGTACGCAGAATCTATTTTGGAGTTTAAGAATCTAATGTCATTTGATAACTCCGTGAATCATGTTTTGACGACTCAGAGATTTTCAGTCGAGGTTAAGATTGAGATAATTTCAGACGAATATTTTAGGCCATTTCATGATTCAAGTTGGCACTTCTTCAATCTGGATGAAGATACGGACTTAAAACTTGAAGTGCATTAAATTAAATTGAGGTTAATTCGGCAATCTCTTAAGATTTGAATACCCATTTTGGTGGGCTATATATACTGATTGATTAGAATGTTTTATAATTCTGTTTTTGTATTGTGACTGACTTAGACGACTTTTTTTCTCAGATTTTCGATTCTCGTGTATCATCGTCTTCAATTCAGGTGTTGTTCATTAGAAATTTCTTACATCTTGTTGTGTTTAAATGATCTGTAGTCATTAATTCAGGTGGATTTGATGGATTCTCATCCTGAAACCACTTGTTGTAATGAAACCCATACAGAAAATTTAGGTTTTAGTTCTGAAAATTCATATAAGAAAGTTCCAACGATTCTGTTACCTGATGATATTTTTGAAGAAAGCATTAATCCGTGGAAGTTTTTGCTTATTGGAAGGTTAGATTTGCAGAAAACTAAATTTGGAGATGCTTCAGCTAGCTTGCGTAATCAATGGAAATTGACTGGTGATTGTAAATTGATTCCACTAGGCAGGGGTTTCTTTACGATTAAGCTTGATAATGAATTCGATAAACAAACTATTAAAGCTGGTGAATGGAGAGTGAATAATCAAGTATTACAAGTAAGGAATTGGGTCTCAAATTTTAGAGTTGAAAATCAAAGAAGCTCTAAGGCTCAAGTTTGGATACGTTTTCCAGGATTAGGTCTTGAATTTTGGAGAGAAAGGGTATTATTCACAATCTGTAGTGAATTTGGAACTCCCATTAAGCTGGATGCTGCTACAGTTAACGGTGAAGTTGGATTTTATTCTAATGTTTTGGTTGAAATTGATTTTGCTAAATCAGTACCTAGTAAAGTGTGGATTGGAACTAAGCTGGGAGGCTTCTTTCAAGATGTGCAAATTCCTAATTGTCCAAAATTTTGCACAACCTGCAAGATAGTTGGTCATTTTGTTTCTGAATGTAGAGTGGAAAAAAATAAAGAGAAGGCTAATCAGGGGAATGTTCAAAGGAGAGAGGCTCCATCGTCTTCTCAAACAACAATCAATGTTGTAGAGAATGGGGGAAAACTGGTAATGCTCAAAAAACTGGTAATGTTCAAAAACCTATTGGTAGCCAAAGAAGAGAAAAAATCAATCCAGTACCATTTGATATATGTGAAACTTCAGGTACAAAAGAAACAAACTCAATTGTTGATTCTATTCATGAGAATGCACAGATGGGGAGTCCTAATGTTGGAAGTGTTGTTCTCAATAGTAAATTGACTGCTCTAGAAAATGAATTTCATGAAGAAGAGATTGAAGCTGTTATAATGGAAGTACCAAAAATAATACAAATTACTGAGCAAAATAGTGTGGTTAAGTTTGTAAATGGAGTAACAGGGAATATTTCAGATGAACCGGTGCAAATTACATCATGGGCAAAGTGTGGTAGAGAAGGAAATGGTCTCTGCTTCTACTTCATCTTCTTCAAGTCCTGGTGGAGCAGTAAAGGTAAATAAGCAAGTACCAAATAATGTTAAGTATAATTTTAGGAAACAACCATGGAAAGGGGGTTCTAAAAACCCTCCTCCAAATAAATGAAGATACTCTTTTGGAATCTCAGGGGCCATAGAAGGAAAAGGGCCCAAGAGAAATTATGGCCCTTAGTAAATCATTTTTGTCCTTCTTTAGTATGGGTTGCAGAACCTAAAGTTAAATGTAGTGCTGCTTTTTGTCATAAATTGAGTTTGCCTGGAATGCAGAGTATGGTTATACATAACTCTGTTTCAGAAAATAAATGGAATATTTGTCTTTTTTGGAATAAAAATATGGCTAAGCCTGATGTAGTCTCAATGTCTAGCCAAATGATAACAATGAGTATTGGAGATGTGTTAGTTTTTGGAGTTCATGCTCATGTTAAGAGCATACAAAGAAGATTTTTATGGTCATAAATGAAATTAATTTGAGATCTCAAGAAACCATGGATAGTTCTTGGAGACTTCAACGCAGTTTTAACTCAAGATGAAAAAGTTGGAGGAAGATCGCCAAATAGAACTTCTATGTTAGAATTCAGTGAATGTCTAGATAGTTGTGAATTGATTCAAGCACCTAAAACTGGACTTACTCACTCATGGTCCAATTGTCAATATGGAAGTAAAAGAATATTATGTAACCTAGATATAGTGGTTTTTAATCAAGAATGGTTGCAGCTATATGGCGAATGGGGTTATAAGGTGGGATTGAGAATAGTGTCAGGTCACTCTCCATTGTTAGGTGGTTGTGCTTATATACCTAAACCAAAGAATACTCCAAGAAAATTTCAGAAGATGTGGTTAAATCACCCAAATTTTCAACAAGTTATTGATGATTGTTGGTCAAAAAATATTGTAGGGAATCCTGCCTTCATCTTTATGCATAAGTTGATAGAATTAAAAAAGGTCCTTCATGAATGGAACTGGACAGTGTTTGGTAATGTACAAGTTAAAATTTCTGAAACAGAAGAAGAAGTCAGAGCTGCTATACAAATGTCAGATAATAATCCTGCTGATACTGAAGCTCTTGATGTATTAATTCAAGCTCAAAATGAACATGCCAGAAGGGAAGTGCAAGCCAACACACTAATGATACAAAAGTCTAGAGTCAAATGGATCAAAGAGGGAGCAGCTAGTACAGGTTATTTTCATACTAAATTCAAGATAAGAAATTCTAGAAATTTTATAAGTGAACTTGAAGATAATGATGAAAATATAATTGTTGATCAAGATCAAATTGCTAATTCTCTAGTTATTCACTTTCAAAAGAAATTTGAGGAACAACAAGTTAATATTGCTGAACATCTTTTAGAAGTTGTACCAAAAGTAATAAACTCAGAAGATCAGTTGATGCTTGATGCAATTCCTAATCCAGGAGAAATTAAAAATGCAGTTTTTGACATTTATCCAGAAAGCTCTCCAGGAGCTGATAGCTTCTCAGGTATTTTCTATAGAAGTTGCTGGACATTATACAGAGTGACTTGATAGCAGCCATTCAGTTTTGTTGGGAGAGAAGATTTATTCCTAAAGGTATGAATTCTAGTTTCTTGGTTTTACTACCAAAAGTTCAAGGAGCAGGGAAAGCAAACCAGTTCAGGCCTATATGTTTGAGTAATGTATTGTTCAAAATTTTCACTAAAATCATTACAACTAGAATGGGAAACATAATGCTGAAGTTAATATCTCCACAACAAGTTGCATACATCAAAGGGAGAAGTATCCATGAGCAAGTTTTGTTGGCTTCGGAGTTAGTAAATGAGATGAAAATGAAGAGAAGAGGAGGAAATGTAGGACTTAAACTTGATATTTCTCAAGCATATGACTCAGTGAGCTGGGAATTCTTATTCAAGGTGTTGCAGAAATATGGATTTTCTACTTCTTGGTGTGACTGGTTACTAACACTATTTCAATCTGCTAGAATTTATTTTATGGTCAATAGAGGGCCATGTGGATTCTTCTCAGTTGGGAGAGGACTAAGACGGGGAGACCCATTATCTCCCATCTTATTTGTTTTAATGGAGGATGTTTTAAGAAGAAATATATCAAAGCTTGTTGAAATTGGAAAGGTGTTTCCCATGGTGGTTAGAAAGGGAGTACATCCAACTCATCTGTTTTTTGCAGATGATGTTTTCATATTCTGTAATAGAGCAAAGAGAAGCCTCACAAATTTATTCTCATAACTTGATGAGTACCAAGCTAGCTCAGGACAAATCATAAACAAAAACAAGAGTAAGTGTTTTGTGGATGGTACATCTTTTTTGAGAAAGCAACTCTTAGAGAATTACTCGGTTGAACCCATCAAGCGTTGATATGTCAAGTTTGGTTGTCATATTTTAGTGAATCAAAACTCATGTTAAGAGTCGCTTGATTATGTACTATAGTCAACTTCGTATAGGTTAGCTTGAAAGTATTAGGATATGAGACATTACAAGTATTGCGAAGTCTTGAAGATGTGAAGAAGCAAGGAGCTACAACGACAACAATCATCCTTCCACTTGAGGTTAATGATATTTGACTTGAACTATTTCATTCCCTAACGTATCTTTCAAGTCGTGCATATTGAAAACATAACTGCGAAGCATATTTAAACTCTAGATAGACATAGTATTAGGGAATATAATACGAGGTTTATTGCTTAACCATTAAACTTTCTAGATAAGACATCGCCATAATCATTTGAATGATATTGTGATTATGTATGGGTATGAGGTGAGGATTTCGTCCTAGGGAACAATGTTTACATGTGTTCTAAGGAAGTAAGTTCATTAACTTGTTTGTGAACCGAAAAGGAAATTTCCAGGTGTTATTGGTTTTTGAAAAGGCGAGGGTACCCAAATATACCTCAAGCTAAAAGTTTTCCTACTTATAAGTCCTTTCTCCGAAAGTGATTGTCTATGAACTGAGTCGAGACAGTACAACTAATCGGTTCACACTTCGTGTGATCGTCTATGGATAGGATATCGAGACAATACAACAACGAAGTATGTTTACTTGATACAAAGGTTCGGACTTAACCAAACACAATAGGATTGCTTATCAAGTAAATAGGAATTAACGTTTGTGTAATTTACTTTAATTATAATAAAACAATTATAATGCGTAATATAAAAGTAAATGACACATCAATATTTTGTTAACGAGGAAACCGCAAATGCAGAAAAACCCCGGTATCTAGTCCAGAATTGAATACTCTCAGGATTAAGCCGCTACACAAAATTACACTAACTTCGTATAGTTGAGACCAAGTAACTAACCCTATAGTTTACCTAGTTCCTTCTGTATTCCCATGCCTCCAACTTATAAATAAGTCACATACTTGGAACAATTCCTTTGGTTCGTATTCTAAACAGTAAAGGAACAACAAATTTGTTTGGTATCAACTCTATTCAACCAAGTGATATCAGTCGGACAAAGACTCTTCCGTTTATCTCAACATAAACTCCTTCGTCAGGTCCTTGGATCTAACTTATATTCAATCACCCAAAGGTAATCGATTAAGATTAAGCCAACAACACCTTTAATCCGAAGAATCGTGTTGATGTCGATCTACTCAATTAATCAATCCAATCTACGACAAGGATAAACCGATTATTAATTGGATCCTCTTTTACCGAAACAAGTATTGTGCACACCAAAGATTATAAAACCCAAGTCAGATCTTCAATATCTTCTTTGTCTTCAAATCTTCAATAAAAACCTGCACACAATCACTTGAATCTCTTGTGATCAATCACGCACAGAACGGAGTCTGTTAGCAATGAATTATCACAAGATCGTCTTTAGAACTAACAACAGTCTAAAGATCCCTGTTGAAACTCTGAACTAGTTTGAGTGAATTTATATCAGAAGAGAAGATTCTCGAGAATAAACAAACTAGGTGCAATCAGATTTCAACCACCGTTAGTCAATCAAATCAATTGAAAACAAAAGATAAACCGCGATTATCTAGTTTCCCACCAACGGGTCGCGCTAGAGCTTCTCAATCCCAAAGAAGACTTTAAAATGAGCGGCCATAAGAGATTTTTCCTAATTAGGTTACTCTCCTCTCCGAATAGGCGGCTACACCAGTAACAACAATAAAAGAGTAAATCTGTTGTTACGAAGGATTAGTTTGCTAGAAAGGCAAACTTCGAGTATTTATAGACAAGGAAGTTTGGACACCAAGGAATTTCCAAAATCGAAAATATTCTCAAGATACTCATTAAAGCACAGATTCAGTTTTCATAATTCCTGGAAATGCTCTGTCCAAAAATAACGATCGAAATATCTCGGAAAATCTAATTAGTAAATGCACATTACGTAATTTCCATACAAAATGAAATTGATAACCTTAATTAATAGATTCTTAACTTACTTTTGTTTCGATCCTTGGATTCTCTTCCCTTATCCGTTAAGGAATATCTTTGAACAATTAAAGAAATAAACATTCACAGCACGTGTTCAAAGTTTGTCGACATCTTAACTTTGTAAGTTCTCTTTCACACTTACAACCTTGAAACCGATTTGCCACACTTCCAAACAAGTTTATAATTGGTTCATCTGACTTTCAAGAACTATGTGATTGATCAAACCAACATTCAATCACAATCATGGGTTTACGGTTCTACCAAAACAAGTTTCGGTTCTACCTCCATGTGAGTACTGTGCTTAGTCACACTAGTTTTCCAAAAATTCGGTTGACTAGGTACTAGGATCGGTTCCCCACATATATATCGTATCTAACTTATATGTGTTGCACATGTCCATAGGATCGTTTCCCCTTTGCCTAAAAACGTGTTGCACATGTCCATAGGATCGGTTCCCCTTCCTGCTATAAACCTTGTTGCACCCCATACAAGGATCGGTTCCCTTTGATGTACTACACCCCTTACAAGGATCGGTTCCCCTTTACTTTTAATTGGTCATGCATACAAAATCCGATCATACCACAGGTGATTACTTAAGATTGTTTTACTAATAAAAGTTATACCAATACATAAGTCAGGCATTTGTGAATAGTTCTACCAAGAACACAACAAGTTGTGAGCGGTTGTACTCTATCACACATATTGGTTGTTCATAAGATATGCAATGAATAACAAAACCAATAACACCTGGTAATTTCCTTTTTGGTCCACAGACAAGTTTATGAACATACTTCCTTAGAACATGTAAACATTGTTCCCTAGGATGAAATCCTCACCTCATACCCATACATAATCACAATAGAATTCAAATGATTATGGCGGTGTCTTATCTACAAAGTTTAATGGTTAAGCAATAAACCTCGTATTGTATTCCTTAATACTATGTCTATCTAGATTTCAAATATGCTTCGCAATTATGTTTTCAATATGCACGACTTGAAAGATACGTTAGGGAATGAAACAGTTCAAGTCAAATATCACTAACCTCAAGTGGAAGGATGATTGTTGTCGTTATAGCTCCTTGATTCTTCACATCTTCAATACTTCGCAATACTTGTAATGTCTCATATCCTAATACTTTCAAGCTAACCTATACGAAGTTGACTCTGGTACATGATCAAGCGACTCTTAACATGAGTTTTGATTCACTAAAATATGACAACCAAACTTGACATACAAACGCTTGGTGGGTTCAACCGAGCAATGCTCTAACAGTTTTGTTATTCATTGCATATCTTATGAACAACCAATATATGTGATTGAGTATAGCCGCGTACAACTTGTTTGTGTTCTTGGTAGAACTATTCACAAAATCCTGACTTATGTGTTAGTATGACTTTTATTAGTGAAACCGATCTTAAGTAATCACCTGAGATGGTATGATCGGGTTTGTGTTATGTCTGACCAAATTTGGGAAAGGAGAACCGATCCAAGTAACAGGTGCAGTACATCACAAAGGGGAAACCGATCCTTGTATGAGGTGCAACAAGGTTTATAGCATAAAGGGGAACCGATCCTATGGACATATGTAACACATTTTTAGGCAAAGGGGAACCGATCCTATGGACATGTGCAACACATATAAGTTAGATACCATATATATGTGGGGAACCGATCCTAGTACCTAGTCAACCGAATTTTGGAAAGATGGTGTGACCATGCACAATACTCACATGGAGGTAGAACCGAAACTTGTTTTGGTAGAACCGTTAAACCCATGATTGTGATTGAATGTTTGTTTGATCAATCACATAGTTCTTGAAATCAGATGAACCAATTCTAAACTTTTTTGGAAGTGTGGAAAATCAGTTTCAAGGTTGTAAGTGTGAAAGAGAACTTACAAAGTAAGGATGTCGACATACTTTGAATACGTGCTGTGAATGTTTATTTCTTTAATTGTTCAAAGTTATTCCTTAATATCTAAAGGAAGAAAATCCCAGAATCGAAACATAAGTAAGTTAAGAATATTTTAATTAAGGTTATTAATTTCATTTTGTAGGGAAATATAAGAATTAGTAATGTGCATTTACTAATTAGATTTTTTGAGATCATTATTTTTGGACAGAGCATTTCCAGGAATTATGGAAACCGAATTTTTGCTTTAGTGATATCTTGAGAATATTTTCGGTTTTGGAAATTCTTTGGTGTCCAAACTTCCTTGTCTATAAATACTTGAAGTTTTCCTTTCTAGCAAACTAATCCTTAGTAACAACAGACTTCCTCTTTTGTTGTTGTTACTGGTGTAGCCTCCTATTCGGAGAGGAGAGTAACCTAATTAGGCGAAATCTCTTACGGCCGCTCAGTTTAAAGTCTTCTTTGGGATTGATAAGCTCTAGCGTGTACCGTTGGTGGGAAACTAGATAATTGCGGTTTATCTTTTGTTTTCGATTGATTTGATTGACTAACGGTGGTTGAAATCTGATTGCACCTAGTTTGTTTATGCCTGAGGATCTTCTCTTCTGATATAAGATTCACTCAAACTAGTTTAGAGTTTCGACTGGGATCTTTAGACTGTTGTTAGCTCTAAAGACGATCTTGTGATAATCCATTGTTAACAGACTCCGTTCTGTGCGTGATTGATCACAAGAGATTCAAGTGATTGTGTGAAGGTTTTTATTGAAGATTTAATAAGATTTGAAGACAAAGAAGATATTGAAGATCTGTCTTGGGTTTATAATCTTTGGTGTGCACAATACTTGATTTGGTAAAAGAGGATCCAATTAATAATCGATTTATCCTTGTGGTAGATTGGATTGATTAATTGAGTAGATCTGATCAACTCAATTCTTTGGATTAAGAGTGTTGTTGGCTTAATATTAAACGGAATAGCCTTTGTCCGACTCATATCACTTGGTTGAATAGAGTCGATACCAAACAGATTTGTTGTTCTTTTACTGTTTGGGATACGAACCAAAGGAATTGTTCCAAGTACGTGACTTATTTATAAGTTGAAGGCGTGTGAATACAGACGGAACTAGGTGAACTATTGGTTTAGTTGCTCGGTCTCAACTATATGAAGTTAGGTGTAATTTTGTGTAGCGGCTTAATCCTGAGAGTATTCAATTCTAGACAAGGTCCTGGGGTTTTTCTACATTTGCGGTTTCCTCGTTAACAAAATATTTCGGTGTCATTTACTTCATATTTCCATATTATAATTAAAGTAAATTACACAAACGTTAGTTCCTATTTACTTGATAAGCAATCCTATTTTGTTTGGTTAAGTCTGAACCTCTGTATCAAGTAAACATACTTCGTTGTTGTATTGTCTCGATCTCATATCCATAGACGATCATACGAAGTGTGAACCGATTAGTTTTATTGTCTCGACTCAGTCCATAGGCAATCACTTTCGGAGAAATGACTTATAGGTAGGAATAGTTTTAGCACATACTAAGGGGGGGTAACAAGTCATATGAATTGGTATAACAAAGACGTTCGGATTGAATATCTACCTATCTTCCTTAGGGGGAGTAATAGCTTTGTTATTATAATGTCAATAGCGACATTTTCAAGGATTGAATGTAAGCAACTTTACTGTGTTGTTGGATTCGGGAATCAAGCGTATGTGTAATGAATTCTTGTAATATGTTTATACATATGATGTAAGTGTTTTGTCACTAAAATTGACAAAGGGGGAGATTATTAGAGCATTGATCGGTTGAACCCACCAAGCGTCGGTACGTCAAGTTTGGTTGTCATATTTTAGTGAATCAAAACTCATGTTAAGAGTCGCTTGATTATGTACTAGAGTCAACTTCGTATAGGTTAGCTTGAAAGTATTAGGATATGAGACATTACAAGTATTGCGAAGTCTTAAAGATGTGAAGAAGCAAGGAGCTACAACGACAACAATCATCCTTCCACTTGAGGTTAGTGATATTTGACTTGAACTGTTTCATTCCCTAACATATCTTTCAAGTCGTGCATATTTAAAACATAATTGTAAAGCATATTTGAACTCTAGATAGACATAATATTAAGGAATAAAATACCAGTTTGTTTATGGGTGAAAACTGTTTCTGCTGGTTTTGGTAAATTTGGGTGTGTGTGGATGAGAAACGAATCTAAACCCTAAAAAAATGCACTGCACGGGAGTACTTTAGATTCGAGAGATCAATCTGTACAATCCTGGCCTACACAAAGAAATGGCCGTTCCAGACTTGCTTCGGTCACAAAGTGAAGGAGATGGGGTTGATCTTAGGGAGGGAAGCGAAGAAGGTGTTGAGATTGTGAAGGTGTTGGCTGTTTATGACTTGTATCAGAATGTTGAACTGGCTTGCATAATGTAAGCTATCAGTTCTGGGTGTTTTCTGGATACGTTGTTAACAACAACTTGTTTTCTGTGTTGTTTGAAAATAGGTCGAATAACCTATTTATACAAGTCATTTGAGCGCAATCCTCATCTCGTAGGAAGTGGAGAAATTTAAGTGATGGAGTAGCGGGGTCGTGTAGGAATGTTGATTGTCACACCTTTGCCCACTTCCCCCATCACCTTTAACCGTCCATCTTTTCCTGACACGTTTTCGTAATGAGCGTGTTGCACGCCGCACGCTGTAAACCGCCAGATCAATACCCCGTAATTACCCCCCAGTTTGTGACATGTTTGATGTCTCGAATGCGTGGGTCAAGTCGTGGGACTTGCCGCAAAAAATAGCATACGGTGTTATTAGGTTAAATAACTAAGTTATTTATGGAATTGATATTCATAAAATATTATAGTGCTCGATACATGTAATGCATCGCTTTTAAGCAAGCTGCTCAAAACAATCGATATGCATGAAGCATCGTTGTTTTAAAGCTTGATTGGATAAGTCGCGGATTGAGCGCCTTAAAATGGCAGCATGCCAGACTACCTTTGGGCGATCGTTTGAGGGTTGTGTAAACAAGCCATCACTTGGTCGATCACTCCCTGTGAAAGAGAGGCGGCTGGTAATTGTCATGCTGCTTTGCAGGTTTGATGGAAATAAATCTACATCGTCCAATTATGCATGCAAAGCTGGATGGACAAGATGATTTACAGCATTTGCGCATTGCCGTTGATGAAATTTAGGGTTTAGGAATCGTGCGTCCATCTCTACTTTGTCTAATCGAATCCAAACACTGAGTGATGATTCACACGGACCGATTGATGTGATTTGTAGATAGTGGTAAAAAGTGATTCGATTCTCGAACTTGTGAAGGATAACTTTAGACTTAAATTCAAAACTAAATAGAAAACTCACTAATAATTATAACAAACACTGACAAAGTTGGTATCAATATTAAAAGAATATTGAGGCTAAGATTCCACTATTTTCCAAGTTTAAGGTGATTTAATCCAATCTTTGTATTCATGCAATTTTCTCGTTCAATTTGATTCTTTGTATTGCAACAAGTAGATTTTCAAAAGCAATAATCGTAAATACCAAGTATGAAGCATCAAAAGTCTTAAACTAAGCATACTCCATCAAAATATATCACAATTACTCAAATAAAAAATCATATTCGATATTAGTTCAACGCAAATAATCATAATAAAATTATAATAAATAGATAAAAGAGAATATACCACTTCTTGTTGGAAAAATAGCTTCCTCTAGTGCCTCAGCTATGGGGTTTAGCTCCTCATACTAACCATGTTCTCAAAATATGTTTTTATAGCTCAAAAGTGTACAAGGAGGTGAAAAAGTGATAACACAGCCGATTCGCAACAGTGTGAAGGTATTGCAGAATCTTTGTTACAAAGAGGAAACAATAGCTAAAGACCTAATGCAATTACTGTTGATAAAGGATAGATGGGTTCTGCTGTTGAATAGCGATAGTGTTCTGCGACAGATACTTGTGCGTCAATGTTCTTCGTGTTCTTCCTCTTCAGTAGCAGCAGCAGCAGAATAAGGTATTTTTCCTGCAACTCGATCTCTGAAGCTCTGTGGTGTTCTAAACTTCTCTGAAAGGCTTCGTAAGTCTTCTATGACCTATCCCAACTCCTTTTATAGCCCACAGGTCAATTTAATCTCCAAGAAATCTCCTTTTTCCTTTTGCCAAAGTTACAGGTATTATGTATTCTTTCCATATCCTCATACCGGCTTCAAACACTCCCTGTTTTGCTTCTCACGCGTCTTCCAAGTATAATCCAACGTCCTAGACTCTCTCAAAGATAGTCTTAACTTCAACAGAGAATCCTATTTCTTTATCTACCTGTATCTTTCCCGGAATAATATAAAAATTACCGAGAATATATGCGACTCTCTGTTTTGATGCAAATCGATAACTACTCATCTTTTCTCAAGTCTGGACGCCTTACCTACCCTGTTTAATCAAAATAGGTTCCTACCAATCCAACCCGACAACCAAATCCGAATGTAACTCCACCTTCTACCGAATCAGGATGTCCGTGATAGTTCCTCTCCATTCTGCTCCAACACGATCATGCTGCCAATTATGGTGATCAAAACACCCTTACCAGCTCCATTATACTCTAGCAGGATCATCCCAACAATAATCTTCCCTTGAATCTCTTTAAATATCGCTTGAATCTCGAACCCTAATCTGCAGGTGTGATGGTTCATTTTCCCGCCAAAACTGATAATTCAAATGTAGAATATGGTCGCCCCCTATCCAGAGTAGGGGTGCGATTAGCAGCTGCCTGGAAATGGGATTCCCCTTAGTAATTAGGTTACCCCTTATCCAAAGTGAGGGTCCGAATAGCAAATGTCATCCCATTAATGCAAAAAAACACTTTTCGAGCCAATTTCGCCGCAAAATCTTATTTCTCCAAAAACACCTACAAAAACATAAAATAATCAAATAAGTATAAAATCGAGCACTAACAGTACACATAATTGAGATCAAAATAGACATATAAATGTGTCTATCAAATACCCCCAAACTTATTATTTGCTAGTCCTTGAGCAAATCAAATCTAGAAAATAAAATCCTAACTCACTGTCGCAGTCAACGTCGATTGTATTTAGCGTATGCAATAAGCCTTTAAACACCTAGGTGTCTCTAGTGGCGGAGTGTTGTCTCCGGAGGGCTTACCAGAGGTATACCCACAAAACCTTTATACTCCAGACCCTAGCTATCTACACAGAACCTTGAAAGGAACTAAAGAATATCCTTGGTTGGCATACTTATTGACTACAGGAGGAAGTACCCTGATGCGAAATTCCAATTGATGTACACGAGTTCGCACTCAAGCATACTAAAATTCATATAAAGTGACAGAGCTCTACTCAGATAGTCCCACTATGGACATCAATATCCGGAGTCAAAACTAATCACATGGATAGATCAAGAAGAAGGATATAGAGAAAAACATAGATAGTTTTGATGTTTACTAGGTGAACGGTGTTTCTCATATCTGTCTGAAGGCCTCCGCCAAAATGAACCTATCCTAATGGAATGAGATACTAGTCTGACTAATATCAACACACTGGCATATACAAGGGTACCAGTGGTCGATAATCCTAACTCTAGGTCAACACAACTGGCATATACAAGGGTTCCAGTGGTCGACTTTATTGAATTTATTCCAGTTAGTCTGATGGTCTGGTCTCATTTTTTTTTTTTGTATCTCAATCACTCTAATTCACCCTAGCATTGGTAACGACTTGAATCCTGAGCCCCACCTAATCACTTAGAGAAACATAGTTTAAAAACAAAACAAAATAACAACAGAAGTGAAAAGGACTCAACGAGATATGGTGAAACTATCATGTTATTTCTAACACCTGAGCTATGTGCTTTTATGAATAGACTCTTTAGATGTTGCCATCTAGTCAGATTGGTTCCTCAACTCCTACAACCAAAATGCTTCAATCTAATTAGATTGGTTAGTGCCATCCTTAATAGGGATAAATTTCTAGGCTCTGGAGTTTATTTATTGCAACGAAAAGGTAACAAAAAGTTCTACCCCACCCCCAAACTTAAATCTAACATTGTCCTCAATGTTTCTAATCAAAGAACAGTACCAAAAATATAAGTAACATGAGGAAATAGTAAAGAGAGAAGTCGGAAAGATAGTACCTGGGTGAAGTGTAACCAAAAACCTACAAAAATATATACAACATACAAAATCGCCTCGATGGTCAATCAAGGTAAACAGGGTCCTCCAGAGGGACCTCCTCAACATCACCTGTAGGAAAAGGCTCTAAAAAGGGCTTCAATCGCTGACCGTTAACCTTCGAAGAACTACTACCATCTGGTGTCTCAATCTCAACAGCGCCATGAGGAAAAACAGTACGGACCACAAAAGGACCGGTCCACCGAGAGCGCAACTTCCCGGGGAATAGATGCAAACGAGTGTCATACAGAAGAACTTTTTGACCTGGAGAAAATGACTTTCGTAAAATATTCCTATCATGCACAAGTTTCATTTTGTTCTTATACTCCTTAGCACTATCGTATGCATCTCTACGAATCTCGTCCAACTCATTGAGCTGGAGCTTTCTTTGAGCTCCTGCCTTGTCAAGTGAAAAGTTTAAGTTCTTAATAGCCCAATAGGCTCGATGCTCTAACTCAACAGGCAGGTGACATGCCTTGCCAAACACTAAACGATAAGGTGACATTCCAATGGGTGTCTTAAACGCAGTACGGTAAGCCCATAAGGCATCAGTAAGCCTCGACGACCAGTCTTTCCTATTTGGATTAACTGTTTTCTCTAGAATACGTTTAATTTCCCTATTGGAAACCTCTACCTGACCACCACTAGTCTGAGGGTGATATGGGGTTGCTACTTTATGGGTAATACCGTATTGTTTCATTAAAAGAGAAAACGGTCTATTACAAAAGTGTGAACCTCCATCACTAATTATAGCTCGCGGCGTACCAAAACGTGTAAGTATATTCTCTTTCAAAAACTGGACTACGACCCTGTGGTCATTCGTTTTACACGGAACCGCCTCAACCCACTTAGACACATAGTCTACAGCGACAAGTATGTAAAGATAACCAAACGAAATAGGAAATGGACCCATAAAATCAATGCCCCACACATCAAAGACCTCAATCACTAAAATAGGGTTCAAAGGCATCATATTTCTACGGGAAATGGTTCCTAACTTCTGGCAACGCTCACAAGAAACACAATGACTATGGGAATCTTTAAACAACGAAGGCCAGTAAAATCCACACTGCAAAATCTTAGCAGCAGTCTTCTTAGCACTAAAATGACCCCCACATGCATGTTCATGACAAAAGGAGATAATACTAGACTGGTCACTCTCAGATACACATCTCCTAATAATCTGGTCCGGACAATACTTAAACAGATAAGGATCGTCCCAAAAGAAATGCTTAACCTCGGCTAAAAACCTAGAACGATCTTGCTTACCCCAATGTTGAGGGGTTCGACCAGTAACAAGATAATTCACTATATTTGCATACCAAGGTGATTGGGAAACAGAGAACAATTGTTCATCAGGAAAGCTATCCCTTATAGGAAGGGAATCACTAGGGGAACTAACAACTAGCCTAGACAAGTGGTCTGCTACTACATTCTCTGCACCCTTTTTGTCTCTAATGTCTGGACAAAATTCTTGTAACAAAAGGATCCATCTAATCAATCTAGGTTTGGTATCCTTCTTAGACAAAAGGTATTTCAAAGCAGCATGATCAGTATAGATTACGATCTTAGAACCTAATAAATAGGATCTAAACTTATCCAAGGCAAACACGATGGCTAGCAATTCCTTCTCGGTAGTTGTATAGTTCATTTGGGCATCATTCAGAGTTTTGCTAGCATAGTAAATCACATGGAGTAATTTGTTTTCTCGCTGACCTAGCACAACGCCTATAGCATAATCTGAAGCATCACACATAATTTCAAAGGGTAGGTTCCAGTTAGGTGCCTGGACTATCGGGGCAGTAGTGAGTAAAGTTTTAAGCTTATCAAAAGCCTTAACAAGCATCATCAAAGACAAACTTAACATTTTGCAAGCAAATTGCAAAGAGGTCTAGAAATCAAGCTAAAATCCTTAATGAATCGACGGTAAAAACCTGCATGCCCTAGAATGACCTAATATCTTTTACGGTTTTTGGGACCTGTAGTCTTAATAAGGTCAACTTTGGCTTTGTCTACCTCTATACCCTTTGAAGAACGATGTGCCCTAAACAATTCCTGATTAACCATGAAATGGCATTTTTCCCAATTAAGCACTAAATTTTCCTTACACCTAGTCAACACTAATGTCAAATGATGCAAGCACTCATCGAAAGATGAACCAAACACTGAAAAATCATCCATAAAGACCTCTAAAACCGTTCTACCATATCAGAAAATATGCTCATCATACAACGCTGAAAAGTTGCAGGGGCATTACATACCCGAAAGGCATGCGTCTATACGCAAAGGTACCAAAGGGACAGGTAAAAGTGGTTTTCTCTTGGTCTTCTGGGGCAATAACGATCTGATTATAACCGGAGTAGCCATCTAAGAAGCAATAGTGACTATGTCCAGCTAATCGCTCTAGCATTTGGTCGATAAAAGGAAGGGGAAAGTGATCCTTCCTTGTGACCTTGTTCAATTTCCTATAGTCAATACACACACGCCATCCCGTGGTCACTCGGGTTGGGATTAATTCATTATTATCATTCTGGACTACAGTGATACCTGATTTCTTGGGGACAACCTGAACAGGGCTGACCCACTTACTGTCTGAAATTGGGTAAATAATACCCGCATCTAACAACTTAAGCACCTCTTTTCGAACTACCTCTTTCATGTTAGGGTTCAGTCGACGTTGCATCTCCCTAGAAGGTTTGGAGTCTTCCTCTAAATGAATCTGATGCATACACACAGTAGGACTTATACCCTTAATGCTATAGTCCACCCTAAAGCTTCCTTATTGTCTTGAAGTACATTTACTAGCCTACTTTCCTGATCACTATCCAAATCGGAAGCTACAATCACAGGTAAAGTCTCAGATGGGCCTAAAAACACATACTTTAGAGTATCGGGTAGTGGTTTAAGGTCCAACTTTGGGGGCTCTTCTAAAGAAGGAATTAGGGTAGTCTCAGAAACTGGTAACGGTTCGAACCTAGCTTTCCATCTATCAGTGTCTAACACAGGGGTAGAATCTAATAGAGCATTCACCTGTTCAATAGTGCGTCGTCAAAATCTAAACCAAAATGGGATAGACAACTTTCTAATGGGTCTTCACAAAATGTTTGGTAATGACTCCTGAACTAAGGCTTCTATCATGTTCACCTTCAACACATGTGTCATCTAGCTCATGAGGTTGCTTACTGACATTAAAAATGTTCATCTCCATAGTCATATTACCAAAAGATAAACTCATCACACCATTTCGACAGTTAATGATCGCATTAGACGTAGCTAAAAATGGGCGACCTAAAATCACAGGTATCTGGTTCTCTGGGTCAGGGACAGGTTGGGTATCTAGGACCACGAAATCCACTGGATAAATAAACTTGTCGACCTCAATAAGAACATCCTCGATAACACCTCGAGGGATTTTAACAGACCTATCAGCTAACTGCAGTGTCATCTGAGTAGGTTTCATTTCACCAAGTCCTAGCTGTAAGTATACATGGAATGGCAGTAAGTTCACACTGGCTCCTAAGTCAAGTAAATTTTTCTACCCGGAAGTTACCTATTGTGCAAGCAATGGTAGGAGAACCTGGGTCTTTGTACTTTGGAGTTGTGGTGTTCTGAATGATTGAACTTACGTGACTAGCTAAAAAGGCTTTCTTATGGACGCTAAGTTTTCGCTTTCGCGTACACATATCCTTAAGGAACTTGGCATAAGCAGGAATTTGCCTAATTGCATCTAATAAGGAAGGTTTATGGTAACTTGCTTAAAAACCTCCACTATGTCATTAAAGTTCGATTCCTTTTTGTTGGTTAATAGCTGAGGAAATGGGGCTCTAGGCATAAAATCAGACCTTTCAGGAACCGAATTCACATCATCAGAAACTTTATCAGTCTCTCAGCTACTGGTCCTGAGAGGTGAGATCTGAGGGGTGAACTACAGTATGTTCACTATCGGGCATGGTTACCTTATTGTCTACAACTCTACCACCTAAGGGTTCTAACACATTCAATTGATTCGATGGTTTTGCACCTAATTCATGAACTCCTCTAGGGTTGGGTTGTGTTTGACTAGGAAACTTACCTTTTTCTCTCAAAGAATCACTTATCAGACCAACCTGGGTTTTTAACTCGGAAATAGCCTGACTATTTTCTTGTCCTATCCTGTTACTAGCTTGTAGACTCTGTTCTACGGATAACTGAAATTTTGCAGTTTGCTGAGTTAACAAGGCGAGAGATTCCTCTAAACTTAGGATTTTCTTATCTGACTGATTCTGAAACTGAGCTAGTCCTGAAGGATTCTTAGTATAGCCAAAACCTGGGGGAGCATTAGAATTACTAAACTGACCTTGACTTTGGCCCTTAGACCACGAAAGGTTCGGATGGTTTCTCCAACCAGGATTATAGGTTTCTGAATATGGGTCAATCTTTTGACGGTTATCAAATCTAGTGTTATTATAAAGAGCATTGGCTTGCTCTTCAATATTCTGGCCTTCCCAAAAAGGCTCCACTCTACCACTAGTCTGGCCCACTTCTAAGGCTTCTAACCTTTTTGCTATAGCAGCAATTTTGGCATCTGATTCATAGCCTCCTTCTACCCTATTAACGTTTCCTCTACTTAAAAGAATTGTTTTCTGGGGTGCCCTACTATTTTCCCATTGCTGGGTTTTTTCGGCGATTTCATTAAAAAATTCCATCGCCGCATCAACAGTTTGGTTTTCAAATCCACCAGTGCATAGAGACTCAACCATGGTCGTTGTGGAATAATCTAAACCCTCATAAAGGATCTGAACTAGCCTAACCTTTTCTAAACCATGATGAGGACACTGGGATAATAAATCATTGAACCTTTCCAAATACCTATATAAAGATTCTCCCTCTTGTTGTGAAAATGTGCATATTTGCGTCCTAATAGACGATGTTTTGTGCCTAGGGAAAAACTTATTGAAAAAGGCAGATGTAAGTTGTTCATATGTCTCAATTGACTCGGAGTCCAAACTATATAGCCACGACTTGGCCTTATCTTTCAGGGAAAATGGGAATAACCTAAGTTTCAAAGCATCATCATCTAAGCCTCTAATTCTTAGAGTACTACAAATTTCCTCAAAATCCCTAACATGGTAATAAGGGTTTTCATTTTCTTTCCCTAAAAAGATTGGGAGCATCTGTAAGGTCCCAGGTTTCAGTTCATAGGGTGCCTCCGTTTCAGCTAACTTAATACACGAAGGACGAGTAGTCCTAGTTGGATTCAACAAAGCTTTCAAAGTTGCCATTTCTGGCGCTATCGGAAATGGATTCTCTCCTCAGTCAAAGGACGTTCAAAAACAGACTCTTCAAAAGTCGGACTTTCTAGATTAAGGTAATCGAGACGCTTCGAACTACTAGGTTTCTCTTTAACAAATCTACCTAGTGCGTCTCTTTTACGTTCAGGCATACAATAGAAGGGTAGCAAACAAATCAAGGCCGACTCAACCAAATCAAACCTATTGATTTCTAGCAAACAAAAAGCATGATGGCTCCACTTAGATTGTTTCTAGACCAGCTTCTAATCCTTCGAAGGGAATTCGTTACAATTTAAGCAAACCCCTCTGGAATCAATCCGAGTTAACGTAAGTTGAATAGAGGCGAGGGAAGCTCGGTGGAGCTTTGATACCCAAGGCCTCACCGGTATTACAAGGCGGCGCAGTCACGCATTCAACTTACAGAAACCGTCAAGAACTTCGAAGTATGCTTAAAAGAGTAACCAATATTTTTCGAATGACTTTCCTGTTAAGCTCGTTACCCTATCGGTCTCGTTCTAGTCAAAATTTTAGGCTTAGGTTCGCGTAGGTTACGTGTTCCTAAAGTGGGCAAGAAGAGAACGGTGATGAAATTCGAACCCTTATCTTGTATGGCCAGGCCTTGCCCTTTACTAGAAAAATAAATATCCGTATTCAGTCCTCAACATATATGCATACGAAGGAGTCCAGTAACTCGCTGACAGGGGATTCACGAGTGTTTAGAATCTTATCTCCCGTTCCAGACGGGGGATGAATCGGTTGTAGTCGACTCGGATCACTGACTCCGACGTCAAGTGTACGAACCCAAGGTGAAGAGACAATATCGTAATTGTCCTCCTTCTCTGCAAACAATTTATATTTAAAGTACCCTTCTGTAGGGTAATAAAAAAAAAAGTCCCAAAGTCCAAAAGTCCAAAAAGAAAAGAAAAATTACAAAAATAATAAATCCTAATACAGTTTTTTTTTAAAAAAAAGAAAATAAACAAACCCTAAACTAAAATTGTCTAAAATAAAATTGTCTTCTTTTATGTTCTTTTTGCTTTAATCTTTAGCTCCAAATCTTTATGAAATCACCAAACTCTTTGGCTCAATTTTCTTTATGATCCAGAACCTGTAGACACAAGATAAATACCCAAAATCATAAAAAAGAAAAAAAATAATAATAATAAAATAAAAATAAAAATAAAATAAATCTAAAGCCCTAAAAACAAGTCCGCGTCGGCGGCGCCAAAAATTGATGTGATTTGTAGATAGTGGTAAAAAGTGATTCGATTCTCAAACCTGTGAAGGATAACTTTAGACTTAAATTCAAAACTAAATAGAAAACTCACTAATAATTATAACAAACACTGAAAAAGTTGGTATCAATATTAAAAGAACAGTGAGGCTAAGATTCTACTATTTTCCAAGTTTAAGGTGATTTAATCCAATCTTTGTATTCATGCAATTTTCTCGTTCAATTTGATTCTTTGTATTGCAACAAGTAGATTTTCAAAAGCAATAATTGTAAATACCAAGTATGAAGCATCAAAAGTCTTAAACTAAGCATACTCCATCAAAATAGATCACAATTACTCAAATAAAAATCATATTCGACATTAGTTCAAGGAAAATAATCATAATAAAATTGCAATAAATAGATAAAAGAGAATATACCACTTCTTGTTGGAAAAATAGCTTCCTCTAGTGCCTCGGCAATGGGGTTTAGCTCCTCATATTAACCATGTTCTCAAAATATGTTTTTATAGCTCAAAAGTGTACAAGGAGGTGAAAAAGTGATAACACAGACGATTCGCAACAGTGGGAAGGTGTTGCAGAATCTCTGTTACAAAGAGGAAATAGTAGCTAAAGACCTAATGCAATTACTGTTGATAAACGATAGATGGGTCCTGTTGTTGAATAGCGACATTGTTCTGCGACAGATACTTGTGCGTCAATGTTCTTCGTGTTCTTCCTCTTCAGTAGTAGCAGCAGCAGAATAAGGTATTTTTCCTGCAACTCGATCTCTGAAGCTCTGTGGTATTCTAAAATTCTCTGAAAGGCTTTGTAAGTCTTCTATCAGCTATCCCAACTTTTTTTATAGCCCACAGGTCGATTTAATCTCCAAGAAATCTCCTTTTTCTTTTTTCCAAAGTTACGGGTTTTATGTATTCTTTCCATATCCTCAAACGCGGCTTCAAACACTCCCTGTTTTGCTTCTCATGCGTCTTCCAAGTATAGTCCAACGTCCCAGACTCTCTCAAAGATAGTCTTAACTTCAACAGAGAATCCTATTTCTTTATCTTCCTGTATCTTTCCCGGAATAATCTAAAAATTACCGAGAATATATCCGACTCTCTGTTTTGATGCAAATCGATAACTACTCATCTTTTCTCAAGTCTGGACGCCTTACCTACCCTGTTTAATCAAAATAGGTTCCTACCAATCCAACCCGACAACCAAATCCGAATGTAACTCCACCTTCTACCGAATCAGGATGTCCGTGATAGTTCCTCTCCATTCTGCTCCAACACGATCATGCTGCCAATTATGGTGATCAAAACACCCTTACCAGCTCCATTATACTCTAGCAGGATCATCCCAACAATAATCTTCCCTTGAATCTCTTTAAATATCGCTTGAATCTCGAACCCTAATCTGCAGGTGTGATGGTTCATTTTCCCGCCAAAACTGATAATTCAAATGTAGAATATGGTCGCCCCCTATCCAGAGTAGGGGTGCGATTAGCACCTGCCTGGAAATGGGATTCCCCTTAGTAATTAGGTTACCCCTTATCCAAAGTGAGGGTCCGAATAGCAAATGTCATCCCATGAACGCAAAAAAAAACACTTTTCGAGCCAATTTCGCCGCAAAATCTTATTTCTCCAAAAACACATACAAAAAATAAAAAAAATCAAATAAGTATAAAATCGAGCACTAACAGTACACATAATTGAGATCAAAATAGACATATAAATGTGTCTATCACCGATTGGGCAGGCATGGAGACGAGCTGCCGGCGTGCATGCCTACATCTCTTGGTCCATCAAAAATCAGATCTAAGCCACTCAATTCGACCGGCGAATATGAGTGCTCATGATCAATTTGTGACAGAAATATATTGCCGCAGAGTGCAAATTAGGGTTTGAAGACCGTGTGACCTACCACCTTTTGGGCGCGCGTTTCGAGTCATTGAGCCCTGGTTTTCATAGACCGACCAGTCACATGTAAAGGTGGGTCAATGGTGATCACGTTGACACCCTTGGTACCGTTTAAATCAATATCTATACCATCCGTTTAGGCTAGTGAATATGGATGGTCGTGATCAATTTACGACAGAAGCGTGTTTCTGTAAACCCCAATTAGGGTTTTGAACAGCTGGGGCCACTCTAGTTCGACCGAGCAACTAGATGCTCTATTGACCTCCCTCAGGCAAGTCGGTCGAACATGGATGGAGTTGGGCCGGTGGTGAACTCGTGTGCACCTTCCTGATGGTCCAAAACACGATCTAAGCCATCCAAATATGCTGGCTAAGTTGGATGGTCGTGATCGATTTAAGACGCTAGTGTACTTCCGCGATCCAAAATTAGGGTCTAGAAGCCTCACGCATGCCATACTTTGGGCAATCATTTCATTTCCTTATGACCTTGCCGTGAGAAAACCGATTGATTGAGGGTAAAGTGGGACCGCCGGTGTGCGTGCTAGCACTTCCCTCATCACTTGTGGAGCAATCTAAGTCATCCACCAAGCTGGAAAACTGTGTGCCGTGATCGTTTCTGAGACTGACATGGACAGTCTAGATTTCCCTTAGGGAAATTAAACATGTTCGATCGAGCTATCCTTAATCAAAAGTGCGTCGATATGAGATTCTCTTTGTTAGAGAATGATGTAGCATGTGTGGGTATTTCATGCAGATATCAATATTGGCACTTCGGGAGATGCATGCCACTCTGCTGAGAGTGAACACTTAATCGTCATGTCATTTCAATGATGAGAGTTCGACTGAGAACATAGCATGGAAAATACTAGGCGAATCATGCATTAATTGATAATGCTAACAAAACATAGAATTTCACAGAATATCTGGGATTGCCATTGCACGCACCATTCTGAGTGAATTTCATGTATATCTATATATATATTGAATTTCTTCAATAAAAGCTAAGAGGTTTTTGCACTCATCGCTTCTTAAATGGCTTTACCCTTTGCAGAGTGACGGCGCATTAAATACTGGTTTTACAATTTTATCCCTGAACTAAAATCCACTATCAACAGAGGTTTATTGCTTAACCATTAAACTTTGTAGATAAGACATCGCCATAATCATTTGAATACTATTTTGATTATGTATGGGTATGAGGTGAGGATTTCATCCTAGGGAACGATGTTTACATGTGTTCTAAGGAAGTAAGTTCATAAAATTGTTTGTGAACCGAAAAGGAAATTTCCAGGTTTTATTGGTTTTGTTATTCATTGCATATCTTATGAACAACCATTATGTGTGATTGAGTATAAACGCTCAACACTTGTTTGTGTTCTTGGTAGATTTAGTCACAAAGGCCTCACTTATGTATTGGTATGACTTTTATTAGTGAAAACGATCTTAAGTAATCACCTGAGATGGTATGATCGGGCTTGTGTTATGTCTGACCAAATTTGGGAAAGGGGAACCGATCCTAGTAAGAAGTGCAATACATCACAAAGGGGAACTGATCCTTGTATGAGGTGCATCAAGGTTTATAGTAGAAAGGGAAACCGATCCTATGGACATGTGCAATACATATAAGTTGGATACCATTTATATGTGGGGAACCGATCCTAGTACCTAGTCAACCGAATTTTGGAAAGCTAGTGTGACTATGCACAATACTCACATGGAGGTAGAACCGAAAATTATTTTGGTAGAAACGTTAAACCCATGATTGTGATTGAATGTTTGTTTGATCAATCGCATAGTTCTTGAAAGTCAGATGAACCAATTCTAAACTTGTTTGGAAGTGTGGAAAATCGGTTTCAAGGTTGTAAGTGTGAAAGAGAACTTACAAAGTAAGGATGTCGACATACTTTGAACACGTGCGGTGAATGTTTATTTCTTTAATTGTTCAAAGTTATTCCTTAATAGCTAAAGGAAGAAAATCCCAGGATCGAAACATAAGTAAGTTAAGAATCTTTTAATTAAGGTTATTAATTTTATTTTCCTTAATAGCGCGTACCGTTAGTGGGAAACTAGATAATTGCGGTTTATCTTTTGTTTTCGATTGATTTGATTGACTAATGGTGGTTGAAATCTGATTGCACCTAGTTTGTTTATGCTTGAGGATCTTATCTTCTGATATAAGATTCACTCAAACTAGTTCAGAGTTTCGATAGGGATCTTTAGACTGTTGTTAGTTCTAGAGACGATCTTGTGATAATCCATTGTTAACAGACTCCGTTCTGTGCGTGATTGATCACAATAGATTCAAGTGATTGTGTGCAGGTTTTTATTGAAGATTTAAGAAGATTTGAAGACAAAGAAGATATTGAAGATCTGACTTGGGTTTATAATCTTTGGTATGCACAATACTTGATTTGGTAAAAGAGGATCCAATTAATAATCGATTTATCCTTGTGGTAGATTGGATTGATTAAGTGAGTAGATCGACATCAACATAATTCTTTGGATTAAGAGTGTTGTTGGCTTAATCTTAAACGATTACTTAGGTTATTGAACATAATATAGATCTAAGGACCCGACGAAGGAGTTTATGTTAAGATAAACGGTAGAGCCTTTGTCCGACTCATACCACTTGGTTGAATAGATTTGATACCAAACAGATTTGTTGTTCATTTACTGTTTGGAATGTACGTGACTTATTTATAAGTTGGAGGCGTGGGAATACAGACGTGTAGATGGGGAAAAACGATTTGCTGGTTTTACGGAATCGAAGAGATGACCGTGCGGAGGAGACTCCTTGAACCGAGAAAATGCTCAACCTCACACATATGTACTTCAAGAAGGGAGTGCTTTAAGTTCGAGAGATTAATCTGTAGGACTCCTTCCTAAACCAAGACAATGGCCGTTCCAGAGTCAATTCGGTCACAAGATAGGATGGATCGATCTTTAGGAGGGAAGCTGAGAAATGTGTGAGATCAATGGTGATCGAAGATTGTAGGTGTGTTGTGGATTCTGCGTAAGAAAGTTCTGAATGATTGAATTTACTCAGTTGAGAGTGATTGCTCAGACGATGAGTTCGTGTAGACGAAAGATTGTCTGTATGAACTTGTCGATAAATTCTTGTCCGTTTCAATCATGATTCAGAGATCTTTATATTGCTGGAATTGTAAAACACCTTGATCCCATGAAGTGTGATAGTTGCTGAAGTCAAAGAGTGGGGAAGTGGGAGGTCGTGTCAGAACCAGTTGCTCATCGTGCGGAGACTTGGTTGATTTCCTATCCACTACTTTGCTAACTCCTCCAACTGATTGCACGACTTTCTCACATTTTCGTCGTGTGTATGAACACACGTGCCATATACCAAAACCCTAGTTAAGATCCCCCATGTGACACGATTGACATCTCGTGATTGTGGAGTCAATTACTGACTTTATGGGACGATGAGTCTTTGTATTGCTGAGTTGAACGTGATTTGCAAATATTCCGAGACTCATGAATTGAACATGCCCGCTGAGACAAAAGTATATTGTCGAATAAATGTTGATAACTTAAGGTGAGCAAATGTTGCTGAATTATTGAATATTGATAGTTGAACCAATATTCCATAGTCTGAGCAAATATTGCTCGTATGAGCAAGTGTTGCTCATCTGATGAATTGTTGATGTCAGGACCAGATAAGATAAATATTAATTTAAGACACTGGCAGCTAGACCTAGCATAATAATAAAAGTGTTGATCACGGGATCATCATAAAATTATTAGTATTTGAATCTGCTCAGAATTATGTTTTGCAGAGCTCTGGATTCGAAACCCTAATTTTTTATGAATCAGTGATTTATTGAAACTCGACCACAGAATGAAGGAGGGACCGGATACATGGGATGACGAGTCGACCATTTAACGCCCAGATGCTCAAATGAGCAAAATACCAGAGTCTCCCGAAGACCAGTTGGTGAAAGGATGATTAAATGTTGGTTTAATCATTTATTGAAATAATGCTCGTGTGAGCGTTAGGTAGTAAAACCTGATTATGGAGAGATGAAGGATCGACCAAGGAGTCATGGGGCCGACTCTTGGTGGTCGTGGGACCAGCTGATGGTCGTTTGAGAAAACTCCCAGTTAGGTCAAAATTATTAAAACATGTGGGACCGACTAATTCCAAGCCCTAGGCCAGCCTTGGTCGGTCAAGGAGATATGCCCGTGTCACCATAATCTCCGTTCTCAGTCCTGAGAGTTTCGATATTTTCTGATGCGCGTTTCAGTAACATTTTGAGAAAATATGAAGGATTCAGGGTCTTGATGAAACCGGGGAATCTTCATGAGATGATGAAATATAATTAATAAAATAGGGGATTGCAAGGTGTGGGACCGGCCACGTCTAGGGCATGGCCGGACAGCTATCAAGCTCGGTTCCACATCACCTTTCCCAATTTTATGTAACTTTATGTATTTTCCCTGATGTGAAGGAAATACCATGAAACTGAGGAATTTCATGAGGTTAGGGAATTTCCATGAGATTATGGAAATAATAATAATAAAAATAGGGAGTCATGAAGTGTGGGACCGGCTATGGCCAAGGCATGGCCGACCGGCCAAGGAGCCCGGTCCCAAGGCACTTTCCCTAATTTTATAATGTTTTTCATGATTTATGGGAAATATCATAAAACCAAGGAGTTTGTTGAAACCAAGGAATTTGTTGAAATCAAGGAGTTTCCATGAGATGATGGAAACATAAAAAATAATAATAAAAAAATAAGGGGCGTGTGGGACCGGCTAGGGCCCGGTCCCACGAGTTTCCCTAATTTTGTATTATTTTTCATGACTTGGGGGAAATTTCATGAACTTAAGGAGTTTTCATGAAACGAAGGATATGTACTCAAATAAAGAGATTTTCATGAGATCAAGGAAAATAATAAAAATATGATAAAATATTGGGCGTGGGTTTGGCCACGGCACGGTCGGTGGGCCCAGTCCCCTGGCGCCTCAATTAATATTTTATTATTTATTATTTTCTTCCTATTCTGCATAGGTTCATCGTTCCTTCGTGTTTTGGAATGCTCGTTCGTGCATTCAGGTGCTCGTTTGTGCATTATTGCTGAGTACACTTACACCATTTTGGTTGGGGCTTACTCGATAGCGGCTCAGATGCCCGTATATTGAACATTTATCACTAACCCGTGGAATTCTGCTGGGAAGAACCACGAATTGAAGTGATGAATTATTACGATGAATCGTAGAATATTGCTGAATATTCAGTTAGCGATCAGAGATAATTAATTGATGGCTCTATACTAGCAGGCATGCTGTCTAGGAGCATTAATTTCCTGAGAATTGAGAAACATGAGCTTGTTGAAACGTCATATTTCCTTTATATAGTCAGGGAAAACCTTGTTGCACCCTGAAGACGTTATTGCTCTATGATAGCAGGCAAGCTGTCTAGGAGCCGTCCAATCCTTCGATTCTATATAAAAGTAATTACTGAAATTGCTCAGTATTTATGAGATGTGCCGTTGCCTCAGCTGAGAGACTACACATCTACATATACTCTGAGAGACAGTATTCTCAGTCAGAAATTTTATGGCATGAGCTTTCATGCTTCAATGAGAGACATGAGCCTCAATACTCATCTGATTGCGGGATCAGGAGCATGTATAATTATGGTTTTACGATTTTATCCTCTGTCGAAAATCCTCCATCTACATTAAGTCCCCTGCTTAGTGAGGGACAGTCATGTTCCTCAGTCAACATTAAATGGTGATTTTCCAGTTATCAAAGAAATAAGTAATTGAACTTAGTTGTAAGATAAGATGTTACTGGATATTCGATCGCGCGAGCGAACCACGGTTTGAAAGAAGATCCCAGAGGCATGATAGAGTATCATCTAACTAGCACAAATTGGTGTAGAACCTCTAATTTGATGATGGGACCTTGGTCGGTTTAGGATTCACGGTTCGGGCCTAAATAAGGAAATCCTTGTGAAATTAGGTTTTGGAAATAAAAATTGATATAAAAGGGATTAATCTTTTTTTTTTTATTTCACCTTCACACAACCGGCCACCACCTTCATCCCTTATTCATCCTCACGTCCGAGCACATGAGAGAGCAGGGAGATTTTCGCCGGAGCCGTTGATCGCGGGCGCCGTCCGACCAATGTCCGGCCATATTTCGGCCGGCACCGACCATGTGAGTTTTCTTTTTTTTTTTCCAGAAGTTCAATACTTTATCCATGTGTTGTTCATGATTTGATCATGTTAAATTTTTATACATGTGTATATATGAGTGTGAGTTTTGTAGAAAAACCCTTATTTTATTAATCGTATGTTCGTTCGATCATTAGTTCAAGAGACTAGCAATAATCCCTAACTTGAGAGAGATTTTTCTTTTGAAATAGACCTGTGTCTAGTGATAAAATTTTGTTTATGAGCTTCCATGGAAATCAAAACTTTATCTTAAAAGATATGAACCTTTCACAAGACCGAAATAAACCTTCGTTTCAAAGAAAAACGATTGTATGGAGGAAAAAGTTCTTTTTTATCAAATTGTGGAGCCTCCACAAAGATTTTTTTTTTGATAAAATCGCGTGAGCCCGGGCTCACGTCAAAATTTTTTTTTTCTCGTGAGTTAATCACGTTTTTTTTATATTTATTTATACACACATATGTATATATATTTTCGAAAACACTTTGATCAATATTTGTTTAGTTTTTTATAATCCGGTAATTAATGCTCGCATGATGGAAGTGTTCGTGATTTTATGAAAACCTGAGTTTTGTTCGTCTTTTGTAGATTCGAAGAAACGAGCAAGATTTTGAAATTCCAACTCTTGCATCACAATCACCGTGCTAGTGGAATTGTAAAGAGGTAAGAGTTAAGAATTACCATTTTTGTAGTGGATTCATTATCAGCATATTGTAATTTTGTGCTTCTGGTTCCAGAAAATGGTGACTTCCAGCAGCAGAGATTATGATTACAACTATTCTTCCAGCTCTTCTAAGAGGATTCCAAAGCTTCCGCAGCTAAATCACGAGCTAAGATGAATCGTACCGAGGGAGCGAAGCAAACTTCGCCTCTTAATAACCATAAAGTTACTTATGCTGCTCATGAAGAGAAAATCCGAAGATGACATGATAGATGATTATCGACGAATAAGGGACTGGGTCCAGCGTAGAGTACTAGCGGCTGAAGAGAAACTTCGATCTCGAGCTGACGGTGTACCCTATGACTCTGATGCTTCGGAAGATGAACCCATATGGGTGCCACGAGATCTCAAGATTAAGCCAGACCGGCGTACCAAGGAGATCGAGAAACTGGTCAAAGATGACCTTGAAGCTGAGCATGAAAAGGAAGAGTAATGGGATTCCTTGTATAGCGATCCTGAGATTCATCCAGACTTCGTCAATGGCCCTGATAGTGATTCCGATGAAGAATTTGAATAGGATTTCGAGAAAGATGATGATGATGAATCTGATAATTCTGGCAAAATCTGATGACTATGATGAATCTGACGAGTAGTCTTGCTCATGAATTTATCTGAGATTATTTTTTTTTTGTCGAAGTAGACATTTTCTGGTTATTTAAGCAGTCTTGTTGTAGAGATATTTCTTTAGAGATTATTTTTGAACCATAATCCCTTGTCGTATCTTTCACCAAATCTTCTCCACATCTGAATAGGATGAACCAATGTCCATGTAGACAATAATTATCCATGAATCGTGATTATACAATCCGTCTAGGAGGAGATACGTGGTCTGTCAGATCACGGTTGCAACTGATTACATCCGAAGTATTAGTCCCCAGTATTGTCATGTTGAATACGCATGAGCTGTCAGTCCCCAGTATTGTCGTACTTTTTCTATGATACCGGATACACTCATTCGAGAATTAGGGTTTCAATAAAAATCGCAACAGATTTGACTATATCCACTATAGGGTAAGCATCCAGACCTTCAAGGTTTAGATTTTTCTATTTAAACAACATCTCGTTTCCTACCTTGTGCATTATCAGAAGTAATTTTGATCACAATCATACCTCTCGTCGCCATGTCCATCAGTAGCATTTCTTCTCGAAATGAACCTCAATCAAAGCATGAAGTAGAAGCATCTGCTTTAGTAAGTCGTTGTATATATTTTCTTCATTTTCATTTGATCAGAATTATTGATCATAGAAAAATAACTTATGCAGGATGATCAGAAGAATCTCTCTTCTTCTCAGAATTCGAGGCCTAAGCGTACTGTTAAAGCCCCTGCCCAGTATAGGTCAGCTCATGATGAAGCTGGAGCATCCGTAAGTAATTCCATAACTTCTCTGATGAGGTTCTCCATGCTCAATGTTCAATAAAATCAAACACTCATTTTCTTCATCGCAGGTTGATGTTCGTGTTGTTGTTGATGCTAGAAAGAGGAGGAATGGGAAGTACATGGTCGCGGTTGACGATAGCAGCAACCATGTTGACGAAGAATCTACTGATTCTGTGGAGGCTGGGGTTAGAGCTCACGTTCACGAGTATCCAACAGCTGGACTCCCCTTTGAAGCCCCCATGACTAATACTTCCCCAAATAATGAAGTAGTCGGTAAATTCGTCATTCCCAAATGTCACGTACTTCTGTATACCAAAATTTGGAGACGGTACGGGCACATTGCTATAACGGAAATATGGAGAGGCTTTCTCCCAACCCTTCTGACTACGGTTTCCGGATTGTTACCGATCATTGAAGAGATGAACGAGATGAATCTGCGAGATGTCAAGAATCATGAACTGTACAGGTGGGATGAAATGATTTCAAACTGTGAAACCTTGCGGTTTAACATAGGCTGGCTTCATCGTCGGCTTGAGCTGATCAAAATTTACAGGGCGGCTGCTGCTGCTGATGCGATTTCTACCACAACTGCTTTCTTGGAAGAGGAAAAAGCACTTGCCTTGGAATCAGCAAGAGTCGAGAAGGTTGTCCAGGAATTGAAAGTAAAGACCAGAAACTTTCAAAAGAAGCCTGACATGGCTGTTT
Source organism: Papaver somniferum (assembly GCF_003573695.1). Taxonomy (NCBI): domain Eukaryota; kingdom Viridiplantae; phylum Streptophyta; class Magnoliopsida; order Ranunculales; family Papaveraceae; genus Papaver; species Papaver somniferum. Next base: position 41,888,960 of record NC_039368.1, read on the forward strand.
TAAGAATTACTCTTTGTTGGATGGCTTACTCTAAGTGAGCATTTATGATTGTTGTTTTCGAATAGGTTTAGGCTTTTTTTTTAGGTAGAATGATTGATCGTGGAAAGAATTTTTTGTTCATTTATGAAATGTTTAATGAACAAAGGAGTATTTTTGCATACTCTTTGGAGGAATATAAATTACATTTTGAGAAATGCTTGAAATAATGAAAAGGTAACAGTTTTCCGCGGATCAGGCATAATATGCTTTGAGCCATTTACCGTTGATAATATTTCCTTCCACCCCTCCATCAATGGCTAAGATATTGTAATATCCACTGGACACTGCCTTGATGATTACATATGGTCCTTCCCATTTTTGTGAGAACTTGGGAGCAGACATATCTTGTTAAATGTGTTTTGCTGTCTTTAGCACCAAATCTCCTACTTGGAAAGTTCGAGGTCTTACCGTTTTGTTGTAAGCTCTGGAGATCCTTTGTTTGTATGCTTCCACATATTTTTCTACCTTAGCCATCTTTGAGTCAAGCATGTCCAGTTCGGCGATCCTTGAGTTGGACACTTCCGCTTCATCCCATTGTACTCCACTGGATGTGGAGATCCTTGCTGAAGGAATCTTGATTTCTGCTGGGAGTATGGCATCAGCTCCATAGACAAGAGAGTATGGTGAAGTTCCGATTGAAATACTTGGTGCAGTCCGGTAGGCCCATAAATCCATAGGAAATTGTTCATGCCACGTTCGAGGATTATCATGAATTGTTCGGCTGAGAATCCGGATCAAGGTTTTGTGGTGCTCTATGCTTGTCTGTTTCCTTGGGGATAGTATGGCGTGGAGAAAACTTGTTTGATGTCATATTCCTCGAGCAATTCTGTCACGTGTTTGTTGGCAAAAGGAGTTCCATTATCAGTGATAATATGCTTAGGAATGTCGAACCTGCATATTATGTGTTCCTTGATGAAAGCTGCAATCGTGACTCCAGTGGTGCTCCAAAGAGGGATAGCTTCAACCCACTTGGTAAAATACTCAGTTGCAGATGTACTCATGCTGTTTTGAAGACGCTGGATTGATTTTCCTTATGATATCCAGTCCCCAACTGTAGAAAGGGAATGGACTATTCACATAATTCAATGGGAGACAAGGAGTGTGGATGATTACCATATATTTGGCATTTGTGACATCTCTGGACGTAGGCAGCTGCATTGTATTCCATGGTCGGCCAATAATACTTCTCATGAATCTGGAGAAATAGTTTCCTTTTTCCTTGATGTTCTTTGTCGTGCATTTCTTTTAAGATTGTTGGGATTTCATGCTCAGCTAAGCATCTCAATAAATTCCCACCAAAGCTTTTGCGGTATAAGATTCCGCCAAGAAAGGCAAACCTTTTAGCTTTCTGAATGAGTTTGATTGTTTCCTTCTTTTCCAACGGAAGTTCATTGTCCCGGAGGTACTTGATGTAAGGTTCCCTCCATTCCCCAGTGTGGTGTATTTTCAAAGCTTCTAAGTGATGAGGAGGCTTATGACAATTGGGACAAGATCTTTGCAGAGTTCTTGATTGAGCTTCCATGGAAGGCCAATAGTATCCCATCATTTGAATCTTTCTGTAAAGTGTCACCACCAACGCCTGTCCGCAGATCTCTTCATGTAAGTGTTTGAGTTGTTCATCCGCTTCGTCGCTTCCAAGGCATCGTGATAAAGACCCGTCAGGATTCTGATAGTATAACGCTCCATGAAGCAAGAAATAATTCTTTAGTTCTTTGAGACTGACTTTCCCTTCTGAAAGAGAACTGCTCAGTTCAATGTATTCGACTTGAGCGAGCCAGGTAGATGACAGAACGCGCCTCTGCACTGTGATTGTTTTCTCTTCTCCTTCGAACTGTAGTTTGGAAGCGAGAGTTGCTAGACAATCAGCATGCCTGTTATTAGTTCGTCCAGTGTGGAAAATCGTTGCATCAGCAAAATGAGCTAATATCCGCTGAGCTTCAGCTCTGAAAGGGGAGAGTGTGATTTCTTTGAGAGAGTATGCTCCGTTCATTTGATTGACCATTAGTTTTGAATCTCCTCTTATCTCAAGGTGTGTTGCTCTTGCTTGCTTGGCCAAGGACAAGCCTAGTAAGAAAGCTTCATATTCCGCTGAATTGTTAGTGCAATGGAAATCCAGCTTGAATGAGTGTGAGAAGACTTCACCAGATGGATATACTAGTACCACGCCCGCTCCTCCGGTATCATTTCTAGGGGTGGCGGATCAGTCAAAGTATAAAAGCCACGTCTCTTCTCTGATGACTAAGATTTCTGGAAACTCGTCGGGCACATCTTCGTGTAACATTGTTACATCTTCCCCTGGAAAAGAAGCAAGCAAATATTCAAATGCTTGTCCTTTGATTGCTTTGGGCGGTACACATGCTATGTAGAATTTTGATATCTGCAGTAGACACTTTTTCGGTCTCCCCATTAAGGCTGGCTTTGACAGTAGAAATTCTATGGGGTCGGCCTTGGAAACGAGCACGACTCTGTTGGATAACAAGTAGTGCGTGAATTTATGGATTACATGTACCAACGCTAGACATGCTCTTTCAGCTTTTGGGTATCGGAGCTGAGCATCTCTCATCGTACGACTGAAGTAATAAATTGGATGTTCGACACCTTCTTCGTCTTCTTGAGCAAGAAGTGGCCCGATAGCGACGTCACTGGAAGCTGTGTAAAGTATTAGTGGTCGTCCTTGCACTGGAGATTTCATGACAGCAGGTGATAACAATATTTGATGTATTTTCTGGAACGCTTCTTGTTAGACAGTTGTCCATGTAAAATTCGCTCCTTTCTTCAACAGAGGGGTGAACGAAGCAATGAGTTGAGCCAGTCCAGGGATGAAGCGTCGAATATAATTTACTTTGCCCATAAAACTCTGGAGTTCTTTCACAGTGCGTGGAGGAGGCATGGTAGTAATGGATTTCGTTTTGTCTGGATCGACTTTGATTCCTTCTGCAGTGACCAAGAATCCTAGAAACTTTCCGGAGGAGACACCAAAGGCACATTTCAGAGGATTCATCTTTAACTTGTATTCCATACATCTTTCGAAAAATTTTCTCAGAACTTCTAAGTGGGATGCTCGAGTCTTCGACTTTACCACCACATCATCAACATAGTCTTCCACTTGCTTGTGCATCATGTCGTGGAATATGGCAGTCATAGCCCGTTGATAAGTAGCACCTGCATTCTTTATTCCAAAGAGCATCACAGTGTAATGAAAATTCCCAATGGGAGTACGAAATGCAGTTTTGTTGGCATCATGTTCGTACATCTTGATCTGGTTGTATCCGCTGTAACCATCCATGAATGAGAATATACCGTGACCACTGGTTGCATCAACGAGCATGTCAATGTTGGGTAGAGGAATATCATCTTTTGGACAACATTTATCGAGGTTCCTGAAATCAACACAACATCTAATTTAACCATTTTTCTTCTTGACATGAACAACATTCGCCAGCCATGTTGGATGCTGAATAGATTTGATAAACCCTGCCGCCAATAGTTTCTGAATTTCGCCTTTGATTTGCTCCTCAACTTCGTGTCTGAACTGCCTAGGCGATTGTTTGACAGCTTTAGAGCCAGGAGTGAGGTGCAGATGATGAGTGACCAATTTTTCGTCAAGACCAGCCATCTCTTCGTATGTCCAAGCAAAGATATCCTGATATTCTTTCAACAGACTTATCAGTCCCGCCCGCTCTTCCGGTGATAATGCAGAACTAATCAAGATTGGCCTTGGATCATTCTCCGTCCCGATGTTGATCGTTTCGAGGTCATCAGTAGTAGAATCAGTGTCATCCTGCAATTTTTGTGGAGCATCTTGAATCTCTTCATCATGTGATTGTTCACTCTGATATGATTCTTCAGGGCGGGGAGGCTTTTCGCTGTTCTCCCCTGTTAATTGCTAATATTTGCGCCGGCGGTACGTGACCCTCCCTTCTGCATCATGACTGGCTATGAAGTTGGATCTTGGCGTTGTAGCCTAATCTTTACGGCGCTTGACTGGTGTAGCAAATGACTTACTCGGTTTATCGCCTGAAGATGATGGTTTGTTAGTAGCTTTTTCAATGGATATCCAGCTCAGGAGTGGAGTACTGTAGATCTTCCTTGGAGGTTCAGGGATGTCCTTTTGATACTCAAGGAATTCAGAGTCATCGACCGGAGCGTAGGAGATGGCGAAGCTTCAATGCGAACAATCTTGTTATTGAGCAGAGCCTTCATGCATTGATGGTATGTTGAAGGAACCACTTTATTGTCATGGGGACATGGTCTTCAAAGTATCATGTGGTAATCAGGCTCTTGTTTGATCACATGAAATTTGGCATTTGATTGAATAGGCCCTACCCTCAGGTTTATGTATGCATATCCATATGTATGAATCTGGCTTCCTTCAAATCCCGTCATCAAGATGGGATGGCGAATAATTTTTTTCTGTGGGAATTTGGCTGCTTTGAGAGTCTTCATGGTAATGATATTTGTGGAAGTGCGTGTATCAACGAGAGCCCTCTTGAATTCAGAGTCTTTGATAAAACCTGTCACGTATAAGGCTCGATTATTCATCTGCCATGCGGTTTTCTTCTCCGAATGTGATGTTGTTGATCGAATGCTCAGACGTCATGGATGTCTCTTCGACTGCTAGGCATGACGGAGTTAGCTGCACGTCTGATGATATCTGGTTAAGTGCAGCAAACGTGTTTGTGCGTTGTTCTCCGGAGAAGTATAAGAGTTCACACAAATTTTCGATCAATTTTGCAACCTCCTGGTCCACCGGCTTCTCGTAAGTAGTGAAACTGTTGGTTTGAGGAAGGTCATCAGTTGGAGCATTTGGGCGCTCCACCACTTCTGCTCAGAGCATTCTTGTCATGTGCACTAAGCAGGTGAACAGATTGTCAATTGCTCCTTTTACTCTGTCCACGTTTCTTGACAAATTGCTTTTTCTCCGCGCTAGTTCAGCCAAAGTTGGGATTTCTCAATCGTTTGATTCAACAGAGATAAATGAAGTAGTAAAATACGAAAATTCATTGTAACCAGAATTGTACGAAGGAACGTGAGGAACATTACCATTCGAGAGATTCTGGTTGGGATCTGGAGCAGTTGAATTAATCCTAAGACCAACCATCTTGTGAAAGCTTGAGATTGCAACCAAGAGATTAATCTCCTACTGTGGTCGCCAATCTGTAGATGGGGAAAAACGATTTGCTGGTTTTACGGAATCGAAAAGATGACCGTGCGGAGGAGACTCCTTGAACCAAGCAAATGCTCAACCTCACAAAGATGCACTGCAAGAAGGGAGTGATTTAAGTTCGAGAGATCAATATGTAGGATTCCGGCCTAAAACAAGAAAATGGTCGTTCCGGAGTCAATTCGGTCACAAGAGAGGATGGGTCGATCTGTAGGAGGGAAGCTGAGAAATTTGTGAGATCAATGGTGATCTAAGATTGTAGGTGTGTTATGTATTCTGCGTAAGAAAGTTTTGAATGATTGAATTTACTCAGTTGGGAGTGATTGCTCAAACGATGAGTTCGTCTAGACGAAAGATTGTCTGTATGAACTTGTTGAGAAATTCTTGTCTGTTTCAATCATGATTCAGAGACCTTTTATATTGATGGAATTATAAAACACCTTGATCCCATGAAGTGTGACAGTTGCTGAAGTCAAAGAGTGGGGAAGTGGGAAGTCGTGTCAGAACCAGTTGCTCATCGTGCTGAGACTTGGTTGATTTCCCATCCACTACTTTGCTAACTCCTCCAACTGATTGCACGAATTGCTCACATTCTTGTCGTGTGTTTGAACACACGTGCCGTAGACCAAAACCCTAGTTAATATCCCCCATGTGACACGATTGACATCTCGTGATTGTGGAGTCAATTACTGACTTTATGGGACAATGAGTCCTTGTATTGCTGAGCTGAACGTGATTTGCAAATGTTCCGAGACTCATGAATTGAACATGCCCGCTGAGACAAAAGTATATTGTCGAATAAATGTTGATAACTTAAGGTGAGCAAATGTTGCTGAATTGTTGAATATTGATAGTTGAACCAATATTCCTTAGTCTGAGCAAATATTGCTCGTATGAGAAAGTGTTGCTCGTCAGATGAATTATTGATGTCAGGACCAGATAAGATAAAATATTAATTTAAGACACTGGCAGCTAGACCGACCATAATAATAAAAGTGTTAATCACGGGATCATCATAAAATTAGTAGTATTTGAATCTGCTCAGAATTATGTTTTGCAGAGCTCTGGATTCGAAACCCAAATTTTTGATCAATTATTGATTTATTGAAAATTAACCACAGAGTGAAAGAGGGACCGACTACATGGGATGACAAGTCGACCATGTAATGCCCAGATGCCCAAATGAGCAAAATACCAAAATCTCCTGAAGACCAGTTGGTGAAAGAATGATTAAATACTGGTTTAATCATTTATTGAAATAATGCTCGTGTGAGCGTTAGGTAGTAAAACCTGATTATGTAGAGATGAGATACCGACCAAGGAGTCATGGGACCGGCTCTTGGTGGTCGTGGGACCAGCTGATGGTCGTTTGAGCAAACTCACAGTTGTTTGAGAAGAGTTTGGACCCAATATGAGCAATTGAGCAAATTAGGTCAAAATTATTAAAACATGTGGGACCGGATATTTGCAAGCCCTAGACCATCCTTGGTAGGTCAAGGAGACATGCCCATGTCACCATAATGTCCGTGTCTCTGTTCTGAGAGTTTCGATATTTTCTGATGCGCGTTTGAGCAACATTTTGAGAAAATATGAAGGATTCAGGGTTTTGCTGAAACCGGGGAATCTTCATGAGATGATGAAATATAATTAATAAAATAGGGGATTTCAAGGTGTGGGACCGGCCGCGGCTAGGGCATGGCCGACCAGCTAGCAAGCTCGGTCCCGCAGCACCTTTCCCAATTTTATGTATTTTCCCTGATGTGAAGAAAATACCATGAAACTGAGGAATTTCATGAGGTTAGGGAATTTCCATGAGATTATGGAAATAATAATAAAAAAATAGGGATTCATGAATTGTGGGACCGGGCATGGCCAAGGCATGGCCGGCCGGCCAAGGAGCCCGGTCCCATGGCACTTTCCCTAATTTTATAATATTTTTCATGATTTTAGGGAAATATCATAAAACCAAGGAGTTTGTTGAAACCAAGGAATTTGTTGAAATCAAGGAGTTTCCATGAGATGAGGGAAACATAAAAAATAATAATAAAAAATAAGGGGCGTGTGGGGATGGCTAGGGCCCGGTCCCACGAGTTTCCCTAATTTTATATTATTTTTCATGACTTGAGGGAAATTTCATGAACTTAAGGAGTTTTCATGAAACGAAGGATATGTGCTCAAATGAAGAGATTTTCATGATATCAAGGAAAATAATAAAAATATGATAAAATATGAAATTGGGCGTGGGACCGGCCGCGGAACGGTCGGCCGGCCGGTGGGCCCAGTCCCCTGGCACCTCAATTAATATTTTATTATTTATTATTTTCTTCCTATTCTGCATAGGTTCATCGTTCCTTCGTGTTTTTGAATGCTCGTTCGTGCATTCAGGTGCTCGTTTGTGCATTATTGCTGAGTACACTTGCACCATTTTGGTCGGTGCTTACTCGATAGCGGCTCAGACGCCGTACGTTGAACATTTATCACTAACCCGTGGAATTCTGCTGAGAAGAACCACGAATTGAAGTGACGAAATATTACGAAGAATCATAGAATATTGTTGAATATTCAGTTAGCGATTAGAGATAATTATTTGATGGCTCTATACTAGCAGGCATGCTGTCTAGGAGCATTAATTATCTAAAAATTGAGAAACATGAGCTTGTTGAAACGTCATATTTCCTTTATATAGTCAGGGACCTTGTTGCACCCTGAAGACGTTACTGCTCTATACTAGCAGGCAAGCTGTCTAGGAGCCGTCCAATCCTTCGATTCTACATAGAAGTAATTACTAAAATTGCTCAGTATTTATGAGATGTGCCGTTGCCTCAGCTGAGAGACTACACATCTACATATACTCTGAGAGACAGTATTCTCAGTCAGAGATTTTATGGCATGAGCTTTCATGCTTCAATGAGAGACTTGAGCCTCAATACTCATCTGATTGCTGGATCAAGAGCATGTATAATTATGGTTTTACGATTTTATCCTCTGTCGAACATCCACCATCTACAAGACGGAACTAGGTGAACTATAGGTTTAGTTGTTTGGTCTCAACTATACGAAGTTAGGTGTAATTTTGTGTAGCGTCTTAGTCCTGAGAGTATTCAATTCTGGACAAGGTCCCGGGGTTTTTCTGCATTTGCGGTTTCTTCGTTAACAAAATCTTGCTGTGTCATTTACTTTATATTTCCGCATTATAATTTTTTTATTATAATTAAAGTAAATTGCACAAACGTTAATTCCTATTTACTTGATAAGCAATCCTATTGTGTTTGGTTAATTCTGAACCTCTGTATCAAGTAAAAATACTTCGTTGTTATATTGTCTCGATCTCGTATCCATAGACGATCACACGAAGTGTGAACCGATTGGTTGTATTGTCTCGACTCAGTCCATAGACAATCACTTTCAGAGAAAGGACTTATAGGTAGGAAAAGTTTTAGATTTAGGTATATTTGGGTACGCTCGCCTTTTTCAATTGGTATCAGAGCAGGCAAACACGAAAAGATATAACAATCTGTGTTTGGTACGATCCAACCTATAAGAATGAATCTAATGAGTGATTCAGTTAACGTTCCACCAAGATTCAATGGGACTATTATCCATTGTGGAAATCGGCTATGAAGGCCTTTCTTCAATTCCGAAATTTTAATACATGGCTAATAATCGAAGACGGATACCGATGTTCGATAGACTATTCGGAGTCAGAGTTTAAACGCCTAGCGTCCTATACTCTTGAGGAAAGGATTCTTGCTTTTTAAAAATTCTGATTGTTTAAATGCCATTATACATGCAGTTAGTGATGATCTTCTACATCACGTGCTGGCTTGTAGAACTTCTAAAGAAGCATGGGATATTATTGAGACAGTATTCGAGGGAGATGAATCTGAAAAGGAAGCTAGACTTCTTTCCCTTTCCTATGAATGGGAACATCTCAATATGGATGATAACGACACTGTCGAGGAGTTTAACTCTAAACTTTCTGAGATTGTTAACGCATCCTTTTTCCTTGGAAAGGCAATACCTGAAAAGGAAATAGTATGCAAAATTCTCAGATCGTTACCATCCAAATACGAGTCTAAGAAACATGCTATAATATAAGGAAATGATCTTTCTACACTTTCTCAAAGATCTCTTGTAGGAAAGTTAAAGATATTTGGTAGAGAAATTATGCTGAAGAATCACACAAAGAAACGTTGCCAAGAGATAGAGGCACATGTTGAAAAGGAGCTTGACTCAACTATTGTGCTTTTAGCGCAACGGATTAAGAACATTTTATCTTTTGATAAACATGTTCCTGATACATTATCAGTTTGCTATAAAAAGGGTAATGATGAAGTTCAATGCTTCAAGTGCCGTAGATTCGGACATATGGCAAAACACTGTCCCAGCAGAAGAACTAGAAAGTGGAGTAGGGCGTATGTCTCCACTCTTGATGATATTCCGGAGGAAGAATCCAATGAAAAATATCTAATTGTAATGCACTTCTTTCCAACTCTAATTGTGATGATTCCGGTGACTCTAATCAACTCCTAGAAAAACTTGAGTTGGGAATTAAGAAAAATGAAAGGTTAAGCCTAAATCTTGAAAACCTTCTGAAGTCCCTTTCAGATAAAACCTGTATGGTAGAATCAGAACAAGAAAAATTTGGTGAAATACCAAAAGTATCAGAACCAAGTACTTCTGATAATAGGACATCACGTTCTTTAAATTGAGAAAATAACCACACCACAATCTCTAGTGTAAACCTCCATCAAAATAGATTTATCAAGACTCTTCTTAAGGGGATAAATTTTTTGAAGGATGATAAGTTTATTAGATCTCAAAGAGAAATTGTAAAATATTGCAATCACAAGAGAAAGAAAGAACGCAAGGGATCACAGTCTGTTGTGCTTATAAGTCATCCAAAGGATGTCTTTGTTATCTATGGTAAGAGTAATTATCACCTCAACACAAACTGCTTGTGTTGTAGGATGCATCCTCACTTATTGCCCAAAAATTCTGATTGGAGGAAGCATAAATCTGGGCAGGTTGTTCATAACTGTTTCTTAAGTGAAAAAATATTAGATATCTTTTATTTTCAAAAAAATGGTTTCGGTTTCCATAAACCAAATTATTCCTTGATTTTCTCCCATCTTATATTACTTCTCCCTGTCCGAAAGAAGTATCTTATTGCAATAGAGAAATGGGTAAAAGAAGAATCATCTCTTGGTGATTTAGCACTCTGTGCATCAGTTGTGACATAAACTCTTGATGTTCCTCTTCATGATAACTCTCAAGACTCTCTAAGAAAACAAATTCACTCTGTTAAAGGTTGTATTAGATATCATGAACTGATGATAAAGGATTCAAAAGAAGTACTAGCTAACCTTCATTCTCAATTGATGGAGATGAACAAATCTACTGAAAGGGGAAGTGCTCAGAGGAATTTGAATCCATTTTTTGAATGCAATCTTCACAAGAACTGAGAGAGACAAGAAAAATAGACATCAATTTTTGATTTCTTTCATTGATTGTATTGTTCTATTTTGAATAAAACTATTATGAATAAAATTATTTGATTTATAATTTTCTTGTGATAGTTTTCGGTTTACATAGCCTGTGCTTGAATGCTTTTATCTTATTGCTATGTATGTTTATGGGATGTTTGATTTCGGTTTTACTACCTTAATATTCGATCTCATATATTGTCAACCCTTATGGTTTGGGTGACTTTTTGGTTTAGCAGGATTAAGTTCTAGCCCATGTTGGTAGGCTTTATCAAAGAATCTTGAAGGGTTCTTGTAGAAATAATATGTGAAAAAGTCACAATATGTTGAATCGGTTTTGGTTTAGCATAAAAGCATATGTGTTTCGACGGTTTTCAACTTTTGCTTGCAATTGTTAAAACCGATTTTCAACCTTTCTCTGGTAAAGGTTGGTTGTTGTTGTTCTTTTTTTTATGCATAAGGATGACAACATGATGATATTTCGATATCGATTATCCATAGACGAAGATGCAAACATATTGGAGAAGTGGATGCGAAATTTGAGGTAACAATCTTATTAGTTAATTTTTTTCCTGTTTAATAAAAGCCTGAGTTTATATCATATATATTTATTGCTTCAATTGATGTTTATTCCATGATGTGTGTGTGGATGTGTGTGACTCAATTGGTTCTGGTTAAGAAAAACTATTGTTATCTTGCTTTATTGTGTGGTATCAATTGTTTAGGCTTACACAATTTCGGTACAATTGATGTTATGTGTGATTCAATTGGTTCCGGTTAAGAAAAACTATTGTTATCTTGCGTTTGTATGGTATCAATTGTTTAGGCTTACAAAATTTTGGTGCTATTGTGGTGCTTTTAATGTCTATGTTGGTTCAATTAATAATTATGCAAGTTGATTTATGTTGGTTTGTATGAATTATTTATAGCTTAACGAAATAAAAGGTGTACGGGATGAGTTGTTTGGTCCAATTCGATTCCGGATAAGAGAAACTAAGTTAATTCTGATCTTAGTTAGACTTATCGAAGTGAGGTTTCGGTTATTCAAGTCTAATTGAATGCCTTAACAAGAAATGCTAGTTAACTAACCTAGTACTTGTCTTGTTTAAAATTGAAAGGTCTAAGTTTATGGATAATTAGAACCTGATGAGAAAAATAGAGTTATCTTTCTTTTGGTCTTATCGAATTATGCGATTGTTTTTGTACAATCGGTTTAGCAAAGGGACTAAGGTGCTTAGTTTATTTTTTTCCTGCTAAACTAAAGTGCAAAATTGTTTCGGCCAATTGTTTCCTTGGTAACATATCAAAATAAAACTACTTATAGTTTCGGTTTTGATATTGGTTATCAGAACTGATGTGTGGAACCCTCGTGCCTAACTCTACAGAGTGCAAGTCTATTGAGATTTGTATGATTCTTTTCGTGTTGTCCTTTATTTTTTTCGTTTATTTGTCATTTTTGTGACAAAAAGGGGGAGAAATATATGGAGTAAACAGGTGATATTGGCATTGATTTTATATTGATTGGTATCGCTAAGGAAAAGAGTATTGGTGCTTGAACGTTTATCTAACGAAAGAGTGAAAGCACGGACTAAGGGGGAGTAACATGTCACATGAATTAGTATAACAAAGACGTGCGGATTGAATATCTACCTATCTTTTTTAGGGGGAGTAATAGCTTTCTTATTATAATGGCAACAGCGGCATTTTCAAGGATTGAATGTATGCAGTTTTACTGTGCCGTTGGATTCTGGAATCAAGCGTATGTATAATGAATTCTTTTAATTTGTTTATCCATATGATGTAAGACTTTTGTCACTAAAATTGACAAAGGGGGAGATTATTAGAGCATTGCTGGGTTGAACCCACCAAGCGTTGGTATGTCAAGTTTGGTTGTCATATTTTAGTGAATCAAAACTCATGTTAAGAGTCGCTTGATTATGTACTAGAGTCAACTTCGTATAGGTTAGCTTGAAAGTATTAGGATATGAGACATTACAAGTATTTCGAAGTCTTAAAGATGTGAAGAAGCAAGGAACTACAATGACAACAATCATCCTTCCACTTGAGGTTAGTGATATTTGACTTGAATTGTTTCATTTCCTAATGTATCTTTCAAGCCGTGCATATTGAAAACATAACTGCGGAGCATATTTGAACTCTAGATAGACATAGTATTAAGGAATACAATACGAGGTTGTTTATGGGTGAAAATTGTTTCTGCTGGTTTTGGTAAATTTGGATGTGTGTGGATGAGAAAAGAATCTAAACTCTAAACAAATGCACTGCACGGGAGTACTTTATATTCGAGAGATCAATCTGTACAATTCTGTCCTAAACCAAGAAATGGACGTTCCAGACTTTCTTCGGTCACAAAGTGAAGGAGATGGGGTTGATCTTAGGGAGGGAAGAGAAGAAGGTGTTGGATGTTTATGACTTGTATCAGAATGTTGAACTGGCTTGCATAATGTAAGCTATCAGCTCTGGGTGTTTTCTAGATACATTGTTAACAACAACTTGGTTTTCTGTGTTGTTTGAAAATAGGTCGAAGAACCTATTTATACAATTCATTTGAGCGCAATCCTCATCTCGTAGGAAGTGGAGAAAGTTAAGTGATGGAGTAGTGGGGTCGTGTAGGGATGATGATTGCCACACGATCACACCTTTTCCCACTTCCCTAATCACTGTTAACCGTCCATCTTTTACTGACACGTTCTCGTAATGAGCGTGTTGCACGCCGCACGTTGTAAACCGCCAGACCAATTCCCCCGTAAGTATCCCCCAGTTTGTGACATGTTTGATGTCTCGAATGAGTGGGTCAAGTCGTGGGACTTGCCGCAAAAAATAGCATACGATGTTATTAGGTTAAATAACTAAGTTAGTTATGGAATTGATATTCATAAAATATCGTATGTGCTCGATGCATGTAATGCATCGCTATTAAGCAAGCAGTTCAAAAAAATCGATATGCATGAAACATCGTTGTTTTAAAGCTTGATTGGATAAGTCGCGGATTGAACGTCTTAAAATGGCAGCATGCCAGACTACCTTTGGGCGATCGTTCGAGGGTTATCTAAACAAGCCATCACTTGGTCGATCACTCCATGTGAAAGAGAGGCGGCTGGTAATTGTCATGCTGCTTTGCAGGTTTGATGGAAATAAATCTACATCGTCCAATTATGCATTCAAATCTGGATGGACAAGATGATTTACGGCAGTTGCGCATTGATGTTGATGAAATTTAGGGTTTAGGGACCATGCGGCCGTCCCTACTTTGGCTAATCGAATCCAAGCACTGAGTGTTAATTCACACGGACCGATCGGGCATGCATGGAGACGGGATGCCGGCGTGCATGCCTACATTTCTTGGTCCATCAAAAATCAGATCTAAGCCATTCAATTCGACCGGCGAAGATGAGTGGTCATGATCAATTTACGACAGATATATATTGCCGCAAAGTGCAAAGTAGGGTTTGAAGACCGTGTGACCTACCATATTTTGGGCGCGCGTTTCGAGGCATTGAGCCCTGGTTTGCATAGGCCATTCGATCACATGTAAAGGTGGGTCAATGATGATCACGTTGACACCCTTGGGACCGTTTAAATCAATATTTATACCATCCGTTTAGGCTGGTGAATATGGATGGTCGTGATCAATTTACGACAGAAGCATGTTTCCGTAAACCCCAATTAGGGTTTTGAACAGCTTTGGCCACTCTAGTTCGACCGAGCAACTAGATGCTCTATTGACCTCCCTCAGGAAATTCGGTCGAACATGGATGGAGTTGGGCCAGTGGTGAACTCGTGTATACCTTCCTGATGGTCCAAAACACGATCTAAGCCATCCAAATAGGCTGGCTAAGTTGGATGGTCGTGATCGATTTAAGACGCTAGTGTACTTCCGCGATCCAAAATTAGGGTCTAGAAGCCTCACGCCTGCCATAGTTTGGGCAAGCGTTTCATTGCCCTTTGGCCTTGCTGTGAGCAAACCGATTGATTGAGGGGAAAGTGGGACCGCCGATGTGCGTGCTAGCACTTCCCTAATCAATTGTGGAGCAATCTAAGTTGTCCAACCAAGATGGCAAAGTTGGACGGTTGTGATATGTTTAAGACTGTTTTTGACAACCCAACTCGATCGAGCTCCTTCCAATCAGCGCGACCACCCTTCTTAGGTTTGGTGCTTGACAGCGCTGGGAGGTGTATAGGTGAGGTTCGATTGATCAGGGCATTAGTGGGCCCGCCGACGGTCATCATGATGGTTTCCCATTCCTGCTAGGGTTTGGCTATGCTTGTTAAATTGCGCGGCCAAATTGTGTGGTCGTGATCGTTTCTGAGACTGACATGGACAGTCTAGATTTCACTTAGGGAAATTAAACATGTTCGATCGAGCTGTCCTTAATCAAAAGTACGTCGGTACGAGATTCTCTTTGTTAGAGAATGATGTAGCCTATGTGGGTATTTCATGCAGATCTCAATATTGGCACTTAGGGAGATGCATGCTACTCTGCTGAGAGTGAACACTTAATCGTCATGTCATCTCAATGATGAGAGTTCGGATGAGAACATAATACGGAAAATACTAGGCGAATCATGCATTAATTGATAATGCTAACAAAACATAGAATTTCACAGAATATCTGGGATTTCCATTGCACGCACAATTCTGAGTGAATTTCATGTATGTATTTATATTGAATTGCTTCAATCAAAGCTAAAAGGTTTTTGCACTCATCGCTTATTAAACAGCTTTACCCTTTGTAGGGTGACGACGCATTAAATACTGGTTTTACAATTTTAGCCCTGAACTAAAATCCACCATCAATATTAAGTCCCCTGCTTAGCACGTAATGGTTACACTATTGTGGGGTATGTACTAGATGGTGACAGTAAAATAAATTCACAGGAAAAGTTTCAACGCGTATTACCATGATAGAGTCCAGCTTGTCTCTTGGGCGAGATACATTTCCTCTCATCACACGGAAGTTGCTTTTCAGACAGATAATCCTTCAGCTGATGGCTATCCTGCATCTGTAGCCTTTATACACGGCAAGTAGAAACTCCTTTTCTTCCCAGGATCTTGTTGACTTGCGAGATATAAAGAAGACACTGAGGCTTTCCTCCCATCGTAGAATTCTTTTTCCCATGTATTTCTCTAAATTTATTCATCATGCAGTTCGGTTACCTCTCCAGAAAGAAGTTTTGAGGTCAACAAACCCGAAGCTGATGCGTTCGAGGAGGTGATGGCTAAAATTGATCCTACGCTTTGTGAGGCCGGTCAGGCTATACAGGGAATGTCTCTTCTGCATTTGCGCATTGCTCGAGAGCGTATTCAAAACTTTTTGGATTCAATCGATATAGAGGAAAAACGGAGGCACGATGAAGCGTCTCAGCCACCGGTGAGCGCAAGAGCTGAAAGATTTACAGCACGCCTAAAAAGGCAAAGGATTGAACATAAATGGACTCCGAGCGAAGATAAATGTGATTATACAATCCACGATGGCGTGATAATCCTTGACTCTGATACGGACGAGCCCGAGCATCCAAAGGTTGTCAGCACAATTTGTTGCAGTGGGATTTGGGGAAGGTGTGGAAGGAATTATTGAGGATGTTGAAGTGGAGGACATTGCAGCAGCATCTGAAAGGGAAGCGGAGGCAGATCCAAAGGGGGAGGCGGTAACATCCTATGACAACGGTAATGAAGTAGCTCCTGGCGGCGGCGAAGGAACTGTTGATCTTCTTGATGACTAGATCTCTCTGTTTTCTTTTCTTTTTAATCCCCCCCTTTTTTTAGCCAAGTACTTTCTCGTATCTTGTGAACATTTTTCCTTTTCTTATACTCAGTGGCGGTCGAGTTTAAAGTATTTCTCTTCTTTTTCTTTTTTGGAACTGGTTTTATTTGTGATATCCTGAGACCCTGAATGATTTCTAGTTGACAATATTTCGCAATCCCGATCATGTAGTGATGTCGCTTTAGTTGGAGTAGGTCGTTCTTCTCAAGCACTTACCCAATAATCCTAAGAATCCCCTTTGCCTTCTTCTTCATGTATACAGGGATTCAATGTCTCTCGAAAGATATTTCTTTTTAGGTTTTTTAGGTAATGATGAAGGTTTTAGATTTGTCCAAGACTTTGTGTCATGATTCGGAAATAATACTTTGATTAATTGACAAATCGGAATCCTAATAATTATGAATGCAAACAGTGCAATCATTTTGGAGGAATTACAAATATTGTATGAAAGAGGAAATCGTTGGAAGAAAGACTATGGAGAACGCTGGAGGAAAGGTAGCACAGCGTTTTAGGTATGGAGAATGATGGAGGAAATGGTAGCA
This sequence comes from Papaver somniferum, assembly GCF_003573695.1. Taxonomy (NCBI): domain Eukaryota; kingdom Viridiplantae; phylum Streptophyta; class Magnoliopsida; order Ranunculales; family Papaveraceae; genus Papaver; species Papaver somniferum. The sequence goes on from NC_039368.1 coordinate 41,905,977, forward strand.
AAGCATTTTAGGTATTTTAGGGCTTTAGAAATCGTGAGTGAATCGTCACGCCTTCCAGTTTGTCGGCATTGATGAGCTTGCAGTAACTGCCTAAGATAACGTCTGCCACCAGGTATGGATCGTCTTCCTTTTCTGTAGGCAAGTTAGTCTGATCGTTCATCTTCATTGTCATGTATCCCACTCGAAACGTGGTCATCTTCACTACCAAATCTCCTATTTGAAATGGTTTGGGCGTTGCACGGTTACTTGATTATGAGACCGGTTGTCTTTGACCGAGGCAGCTTCTAAATTTTTGATGAAGCATTTGAAAGTACCAGCATCCCATTCACATTTTCTAGTGGTGGCAGGGTTTTTGATCGAAGCAAGTCCCCAAGCCTTAACGGAAGGGGAAGTGACTGATTGCAAAAAGGGTTGTTAAATAAGACTTACTTGGGCTTGGAACCTTCGGAGATATGATGACAGGCTCTCTCCTGGAAGCCGCGTCACGTTCATGAGTGGTTGATATGGCAGCAAGTAGTCCTAAGGATTGGATGGCTTATTGGTGATCCTCTCAGGTACAGACATCGGTAAAGGACATACTCCTAGCTTCGCCTTATTATCGTGTATCCATGAGCGCCCCAGGACCAGATCATATCTCGGATTTTATTTAACTATATGAAATTTAGCGTGCGTCAGATCATCTCCCACCTTAATTTCGAGATTAATGTACCTATACGCGTCTCTGGTTTCTCCTTATGAATTTTCGATTATGGTTGGGCTGTGAACAGCTTCATGTTTCGAAATTTTTGCAACTTCAAGAGTCTTGATGGAGATAATGTTGAAATTAGAGGTCGCGTCAATCAGCATGCTGTCAAACTCGACGTCCTTCAAATAAGCGAAAGTCAAGAATCCCCAGTTACATCCATCGGTCGCGCTTTCCTGGAAAGATTGAGGTTTGGGAACAACCTCTTTGCTTGGAAACAAACGCTTTCCTGTTACAATACGGTTGAGGGATGCAAATATGTCCTGATGCTTCGCTTTGGACAAATACAGGATTTCACATAAATGCTCCATCATAGACTGTACGGTTTTGTGGACGGAGTCCCCAGAAATCATGCAACTTCTGACAGGAAGAGGATCTCCGTACACGCCTTCGTTCCCTAGCTGGATTTCTCCCGCATCCACTTTTTCGTTGAAAATGCGCTTCATCTTGTTGCAGTCACTCGTTGGGTGATTGACGAACCTATGGTAGCGGCAATACTTGGGATTCGCCATTTCTTCCTCGGTCGACAAACGTCTGAGAGGAGGTAAATTGATTGTGTTATCTTGAATCCACGCTTCCAGAAGCTCTATGACTTCATTCATCGGAAATGGGAAATCTGGGGAAACATCTCCTGTTTCTTGCACAGGAGTTTTAACCACGGCTTTCCGAGGTGGAGTTGTTTGTGTTAATGATGCACGCTTGGATTGTTGTTCCATTGCCAGAGCTTTCCTTTTTCCTCCTTCTCCTACCACGCTCATAGAAGGACCGGTATTATATTGCTTGTTGATGAGACGTCTGCTCGCTCGAATCTCACGTGCATCTTCGTTTCTGACGAGCCTGGTTCTTTCCAACAATGTCGGTGCTGTTGTAGCCTAGCGCTTAGCAGCTTCATGGAGTTCGGAAAATGTTTGGAAACGCAGGTTCTCTAACAAAGCGCGATATATGGGCACCATCCCATTAGTGCACGTTTCCACCAACTAGTGCTCGATGACATTCAGATCATGACAATCCAACGCCTGGATCCTGAATCTTTTAACGAAATCATTCGGATGCTCATTATTTCGTTGGAATATTCTTCCTAAGTCTGAAAAGGTAATCTGTTCGGACACGAAGAAATACTTCTTGTAGAAGGACGTGACCATCTCACACCAGTTGGGTATATTGTTTGGTGCGATGTTGTGGTACCAGGTGTACGCTCTTCCGGTAAGTGACTTTGAAAATTCTTTCAGGCGGAGCACGTGGTTGTATTCATGTTCCCCCAAAGATTCCAGAAATCGAGATATGTGTTCACGGGCATTACCAGTACCATCATAGAGGGAGAACTGAAGAGAGGTGTATCCTCCCGGAAGGGGAATCCGCTGCACGTCATGAGGGTACGGAGGTTGATACCGGTGCATATCCATCAAATTTCCCTTGTTTCGATTCTGAATGAGTCGTTCCAGGTCCTCACGTGTAACGAAGTTGGATGGATGGTCCCTTTCCCATGGGTGTTCAGGGGCAACACGAGCTTCTTCATCCACGTAGGCACGCGCTGCTGAAGGGCCTGCTCCGGGTGTGTTGAATGGGCCCCTTGTTGACTCTAGGGGATGTGGTGATTCTTGCGGCAATCGCTCTGTTAATGTTTTGAGAAAAGTAAGTACCTCTTTCTGGGTTGCATCCATGTCCGTCTGAGCCTTAGCAAAAACTTCCTGCCTTTCCATCAGATCCAAAATGGTAATAAGGGGTTGTCCTTCTCTTGTTCCTCCAGCCCCTCGTCCCGACGGAGGAGTGGAAGTTGCTCTGGTGACGACTGGAGGCATTACACCTGAAGAAACGCCGGGGTTTGCGGATGCTCTGGCTTTGGTGATAGGAGGTGTCACACCCAATGGAATATCTCCTGCTCCGCTGGTGTTGGTGTTAGAGGACGTAGTTCCACCAGATGCATTGATCGTATTGATAGACTGTACCGTAACACCACTGGCCAGGATATCAACGCCAACATTGTCGTCAGTGTTAGTTCCGTCAGAATTGGTTGCTGATCCAGACCTAAGATCAACCATTTTGGAATTAGTAAAATTTAATTGGGTATTGAAGGAATTGACTTCACAACCGAGAGATTAATATCCCACTGTGGTCGCCAGTTGTTTATGGGTGAAAATTGTTTCTTCTGGTTTAGGTAAATTTGGGTGTGTGTGTGGATGAGAAACGAATCTAAACCCTAAACAAATGCACTGAACGGGAGTATTTTAGATTCGAGAGATCAATCTGTACAATTCTGGCCTAAACCAAGAAATGGTCGTTCCAGACTTGCTTCGGTCACAAAGTGAAGGAGATGGGGTTGATCTTAGGGAGGGAAGCGAAGCAGGTGTTGATATTGTGAAGGTGTTGGATGTTTATGACTTGTATCAGAATGTTGAACTGGCTTGCATAATGTTAGCTATCAGTTCTTGGTGTTTTCTGGATACATTGTTAACAACAACTTAGTTTTCTATGTTGTTTAAAAATAGGTCGAAGAACCTATTTATACAAGTCATTTGAGCGCAATTCTCATCTCGTATGAAGTGGAGAAAGTAAAGTGATGGAGTAGTAGGATCGTGTAGGGATGGTGATTGTCACACGATCACACCTTTGCCCACTTTTCTCATCACCGTTAACCGTCCATCTTTTCCTGACACGTTCTCGTAATGAGCGTGTTACACGCCGCACGCTGTAAACCGCCAGACCAATACCCCAGTAAGTATCCCCCAGTTTGTAACATGTTTGATGTCTCGAATGAGTGGGGTCAAGTCGTGGGACTTTCTACAAAAAATAGCATACGGTGTTATTAGGTTAAATAACTAAGTTATTTATGGAATTGATATTAGTAAAATATCGTACGTGCTCGATGCATGTAATGCATCGCTTTTAAGCAAGCAACTCAAAACAATCGATATGCATGAAGCATCGTTGTTTTAAAGCTTGATTGGATAAGTCGCGGATTGAGCGTCTTAAAATGGCAGCATGCCAGACTACCTTTGGGCGATCGTTTGAGGGTTATGTAAACAAGCCATCACTCGGTCGATCACTCCCTGTGAAAAAGAGGCGGCTGGTAATTGTCATGCTACTTTGCAGGTTTGCTGGAAATAAATCTACATCGTCCAATTATGCATGCAAAGCTTGATGGACAAGATGATTTCCGGCAGTTGCGCATTGCCGTTGATGAAATTTAGGATTTAGGGACCGTGCGGTCGTCCCTACTTTGGCTAATCGAATACAAACACTGAGTGATGATTCACACTGACCGATCGGGCATGCATGGAGATGATCTGCCGGCATGCATGCCTACATCTCTTGGTCCATCAAAAAATCAGATCTAAGCCACTCAATTCGACCGGCGAAGATGAGTGGTCATGATCAATTTGTGACAGAAATATATCGTCGCAAAGTGCAAAATTAGGGTTTGAAGATCATGTGACCTACCACCTTTTGGGCGCACGTTTCAAGGAATTGCGCCCTGGTTTGCATAGGCCGGCCGGTCACATGTAAAGTTGGGTCAATGGTGATCACGTTAACACCCTTGGGACCGTTTAAATCAATATCTATACCATCCGTTTAGGTTGGTGAATATAGATGGTCGTTATCAATTTACGACAGAAGCATGTTGCCGTAAACCCCAATTAGGGTTTTGAACAGCTTTGGCCACTCTAGTTCGACCGAGCAACTATATGCTCTATTGACCTCCCTCATGCAAGTCGGTTGAACATGGATGGAGTTGGGGCGGTGGTGAACTCGTGTGCACCTTCCTGATGGTCCAAAACGCGATCTAAGCCATCCAAATAGGCTGGCTAAGTTGGATGGTCGTGATCGATTTAAGACGCTAGTGTACTTCCGCGATCCAAAATTAGGGTCTAGAAGCCTCACGCCTGCCATAGTTTGGGAAAGCATTTTATTTCCCTATGGCCTTGCCGTGAGAAAACCGATTGATTGAGGGGAAAGTGGAACCGCCGGTGTGCGTGCTAGCACTTTCCTAATCACTTGTGGATCAATCTAAGTCATCCAACCAAGCTGGCAAAGTTGGACGGTTGTGAAATGTTTAAGACTGATTTGGACAGCCCAGCTCGATCGAGCTCCTTCTGATAGGCACATTTTTGTGTTTTATATAATCTCAATTGTATATATTATTAGTGCTCGATTTTATATTTATTATGGCTTTTTATGTCCCTGTAGGTAGTTTTGGAAAAATAAGCTTTTGCGGAGAAATTGGCTAAAAAAGTGGTTTTTGCGCTAGTAGGAGAAAATTATTATATGGAATCTCACTTTGGATAAGGGAAGGTCATCTTCTTCATTTGAAATTTGAATTTTGGAGGGAAAATAAGAACAAAACTAGGGTTGAAGAGTTGAAGGTGTTCTAGGGAGATTCAATGGCTGAAATCAAATGGGTTTGTCCCTCTTGGCTAAACAGGGCTGGTAATGGTCTTATTTTTGCGCAGAATTGGCTAGACAATCCGCAGGAGATGAATCAAGTTTTATAGTTTTCGGCGGGAAAAATATGCATGCAACTGGCAGAGTTGGGGATTGAATTCGATCGATTTCCAGAGTGATTCAATGGCTGAAATTGATTGGGTTTACTCCCTAGGCCTAAACAGGCCTGGTGAAGTCTTTTGATTGAACCCAAATTGGCTAGAATAGCCGGAAAAAGAAATAGAAGTCGGGTTTTTCACGGGTCTCTGTATGACTTATTTTTGGAATTCTAGGAAGACTAAAGGCAAGAAACTCTTCCCAAAGATACATATCTATCTAAGGAAGAGTTAGAGATAAGTTGGAAAGCTCAGAAACTCGTGAAACAAATTTGGGAAGAGATTATTGCCGTAACTGCCAAGAAAAGAAAAGAAAAGAAGAGATTTCGAGAAGTTTTGGGGAGATTAAATCACTCTGTTGGCTATATATAAGTTTCTGGGAGTTCATAGAAGGGAGTCGAGACTTTGGGGGACCGAGATGAGGGCTTGGTGAAGCTGCAGAGGTGAAAATCAAGAGTTGCAGAGAAGACGTTTCTGCTGCTGAAGAACAACGTCGTAGAACACTTCGCAACTTAGCAAGAAACCGTTACCTAATCTTTCAAATCTAATACCTTTGTAACAGCTTTGCAACAACTATTCCTGTTAGAATTTGTTTGTAAGGGCAGCTTCCGTAACAATGGATTCTGTAACAATTATATCTGTTACAGATTCACTTCTTCAATAAAAACACCTATTTGAGCCATGATTAAATATTTTGAGCGTGTTTTTGACATGAGGAGCTAAACCCCAACACTGGGATGATGGAGGAAGCCCTATTTCACAATCACTTGGTAACTATAATTGATTCTTTATGACTTTTGCACTTGTTTTAATCGATTTATGATTTTTCTTGATTAGTTGTGATTTTGTTTGATGTTGCATGCTGGGTTTTAGGAACTTTTGATGCGTCATGCTTGTGATTTACATCTAATGCTTTATAAAATCTACTTTTGGCAAAGAAAAGAGTCAACAAAAGAGCTAGAATTGTTATGAGTCATCATATGAACCAATTGAATGTGACTAGTGGTGAAATCCTAAGTCTCAGTACCTCTCGATATTCGTGACAACCTTGTGAATATTTTTTAGTATTTTTAGTCTTAGTTCTTAAATCAAACCTTTACACAATCCGAATTGAACGTACTTTACTACCACTTTCAAAACTACATCAATTTTTGGCGCCGCCGACGCGGATTTGTATTAGGTTTTAGGTTTTAGATTTATTTTATTTCTTTTAGAATTTTTGTTCTTTTTTACGCCTTTGGTATTTTTCGATTCTTTTTAGATTGGAGCGAAGCTACAAGGAAAGAAAAAGTACTATAAAAAGAAAGCATCGCCAAAGAAGGAAAGAAGAGAGGAATCCGAAAGGAGTGAAGAAGAATATTTTGTATATAGTTATTTTGTTTTATTTTTAGAAACTGTAAATAGGGTTTTAGTTTTTGTAATTTTTCTTTTTATTTTTGGACACTTTTTGGACTTTATTTTTGGACTGGACATTATTTTTTAAAACCCTACAGAAGGGTTAAGATTAAATATAAACTGTTTGCAGGGAAGGACGACAGTTACGATACTGTCTCGGCCCCTCGTGTTCGTACACTGACATCGGAGTCGGTGGCCTGAGTCGACTTCAACGGTTCATCGCCCATCTGGTACGGGAGGTAAGACTCTATCCACCCACGAATCCCCTGTCAGTGGGTTTTATTTTGTGTGACAACTCACACCCCTGCAATAGAATGTTGAACTGGTATTACAAGAGCCAATACAACGAATATCCGACTGAGTTTCAAAATGGACGTTACTACTTTGACCATAATGTGAATAGTGGTTGGGAACATCAGCCTTTTCAAGGTGATGGCTCATACCTTGATGAGCCCAATTAATATCCACACACGCACCGGTCATACGAGCAAAATTCTTATATTTCTCCTTTAGAAGAGTCCCTCAGGAAATTAGAGGAGTCGACACGTAAGTTAGCTGAGATGAATAACTTAGTTTATGACGAAAGAGAACTTTCTATAGAGGAATCCTTCAAGTTGATAGCTGAGACGAACGAAAGAATTGCTCGAAATAATCTTAATTTCCAATACAGTGATTCCAATAGTACCCTTAAAAATGAGGATAGTTATTTGCATAATCAAGATGACGAGGATAAAATTGGTAACACTACTTGTTTAGATGAGGTTCAACCATTTTCATGTTATTATGATGTAGATAGTGTTGATGAAGAATTTGAAATATGTAGGCATAGTGATCAGGAATTTGTTACTCCAAATGAACTTTATGATGATAGTGTTATTTCTGGTTCAGATCCCGATAATTTTAATGATTATTCACCTATTCAAAAGGACGAGGATTTGATTAGAGATACCACTTCTTTAGATGATGTAGTATTTCCTTTTGATTACGAAGTCGATAATGGTTTAGAGGAACGAGTTTATTCTGAGAATACCGTTTTAGAGTCTAGCGATTTAGAAACAATGGTCTTAGACGAAGAAAATGAGCTCGTACAGCTATTAAATATGAGTGAGGATGCGTCACTTGAGTATAACCTAGAAGAAGCAATTGATTATTTTCAGGATTCCAACGATCTAGAAATTAAGGAAATTGTAGCTAGTCTATCTAGAGATACCCAAAACTCTAAGTTTGGGGGTGATTATCATTCTCCATGTGCCTTAACTCTTAGAAAGGTCCCTCACTTCGGACTTGACATACGTGCCTCAACCATTTTGCAAGATTATCTTCATACACGTTTTACTGAACCTAGTGATGTCCATAAGGAAGTTCAGTTGTTAGAAACCCATCCTCTGGTTGATGAGGTTAGACCAGGCTATGATACCAAGATCGACTTTGTTTTCCCACCAAATATTTTTCAACCAATTGTGGGAACGTATAAATTTCAGATGTGTCAATTATTTAGTTTTGAGACTAAACCTAATTACTTTAAGAGATTAGGGTCGATATATTTGCTTAAGATTGATCACCAGTTTCATCGTGGTCGATTGTGTGAGTCAAAACTGATTGAATTTAAGGATCCTCAATTATTCAGGTTATTATTATGTGCTTTTAAATTTTTACTTGAGTTTCTTCAGACTCTAATACCTGAACCAGATCTTAGCTTTGAGGAATTCCAACCCATGAAAATATTTTATTTGGACCCAGTTATAGAACCTGAACCTGAACCACAGCTAGATGTAGTTGTCTTAAACAGGAAACTAGACAAGGGTGTGCTTTATTTGTTTATTTTCTTGACAGGTTGCACATTCCTTTTATTTGTGATAGCTCTATTTGGTTTTGATGACCCACAGAAATTTTGGCTATTACTTTATGATTCTATGAGGTGACTAATCCTTTCTTAGTCTATCTGAAGACTTTAAACTTAGCACTTTTTGGGAGGTAACCCAACATTCATGCGACACGGTAATATCTTTCCTTCTCTTTTGCTTCAAATGGTAACAGTTTCTCCTTGTTCATGCTTTTAATTTCATCTTTAGAACATTGAGGACAATGTTAGATTTAAGTTTGGGGGTATGGGAGAAACTTTTTAGTTGCAGTATGAATAAATAAACTCCAGATCTTAGAAATTTATGCCTATTGAGGATTGCACTAACTAATCTAAGTGGATGGAAGCATTTTGATCGTAGGAGTTGAGGAACCAATCTGATTGGATGGAAACATCTAGAAGAGTCTATTCATAAAAGCACAGAGCTCAGGTGTTTGAAATAACATGATAGTTTCACCATATCTCGTTGAGTCCTTTTCACTTCTATTTTTATTTTATTTTGTTTTTAAACCATGTTTCTCTAAGTGATAGGTGGGGCCCACGATTCAAGTTGTTACCAATGGTAGGGTGAATTAGAGTGATTGTGTTACAAAGAAAAAGAAAAAAAAAAGACCAGACAAATTAGACCAAACGGATCAAAAAAAAATAAAAAAAATAGTGAATAAAGTCGACCACTGGTTCCCTTGTATATGCCAGATGAGTCGAACTAGAATTAGGATTATCGATCACTGGTTCCCGTGTATATTCCAGTGTGTGGATATTAGTCAGACTAGTATCTCAATCCATTAGGATAGGTTCATTTTGGCAGAGGCCTTCAGAAAGATATGGGAAACGCCGTTCACTTAGTAAACATCAAAACCATCTATGTTTTTCTCTATATCCATCTTCTTGATCTATCCATGTGATTAGTTTTGACTCTGGATATTGATGTCCATAGTGCGACTATCTGAGTAGAGATCTGTCACTTTATATGAATTTTAGTATACTTGAGTGCAAACTCGTGTACAACAATTGGAATTTCGCATCAGGGTACTTCCTCCTGTAGTCAATAAGTATGCCAACCAAGGAGATTCTTTAGTGCCTTACAAGGTTCTGCCTAGATAGCTAGGGTCTGGAGTGTAAAGGTTTTGTGGGTATATCTCTTGTAATCCCTCCGGAGACAACACTCCGCCACTAGGGACATTTAGGGGTTTAAAGGCTTATTGCATACGCTAAATGCAATTGACGATGCCTACGTCAGTGAGTTAGTATTTTATTTACTCGAGGACTAGCAAATAATAATTTTGGGGTTATTTGATAGGCACATTTTTGTGTCTTATATAATCTCAATTGTGTATATTATTAATGCTCGATTTTATATTTATTATGGCTTTTTATGTCCCTGTAGGTATTTTTGGAGAAATAAGCTTTTGCGGCGAAATTGGCTAAAAAAGTGGTTTTTGCGCTCGTGGGAGAAAATTACTATACGGACTCTCACTTTGGATAAGGGGAGGTTATCTTCTTCATTTGAAATTTGAATTTTGGAGGGAAAATAAGAACAAAATTAGGGTTGAAGAATTGAAGGTGTTCTAGGGAGATTCAATGGCTGAAATCAAATGGGTTTGTCCCTCTTGGCTAAACAGGGCTGGTAATGGTCTTATTTTTGCGCAGAATTGGCTAGACAATCCGCAGGAGATGAATCAAGTTTTATAGTTTTTGGCGGGAAAAATATGCATGCAACTGACAGAGTTGGGGATTGAATTCGATCGATTTCCAGAGTGATTCAATGGCTGAAATTGATTGGGTTTACTCCCTAGGCCTAAACAGGCCTGGTGAAGTCTTTTGTTTGAACCCAAATTGGCTAGAATAGCCGGAAAAAAAATAGAAGTCAGGTTTTGCACGGGTCTCTGTATGACTTATTTTTGGAATTCTAGGAAGAATAAAGGCAAGAAACTCTTCCCAAATATACATATCTATCTAAGGAAGAGTTTGAGATAAGTTGGAAAGCTCAGAAACGCGTGAAACAATTTTGGGAAGAGATTATTGTCGTAACTGCCAAGAAAAGAAAAGAAGAGATTTCGAGAAGTTTTGGGGAGATTAAATAGCTCTGTTGGTTATATATAAGTTGCTGGGAGTTCATAGAAGGGAGTCGAGACTTTGGGGGACCGAGCTGAGGGCTTGGTGAAGCTGCAGATGTGAAAATCAAGAGTTGCAGAGAAGACGTTTCTGCCGCTGAAGAACAACGTCGTAGAACACTTCGCAACTTAGCAAGAAACCGTTACCTAATCTTTCAAATCCAATACCTTTGTAACAGCTTTGCAACAACTATTCATGTTAGGATTTATTTGTAAGGGCAGCTTCCGTAACAGTGGATTATGTAACAATTATATCTGTTACAGATTCACTTCTTCAATAAAAACACCTATTTGAGCCATGATTAAATATTTTGAGCGTGTTTTTGACATGAAGAGCTAAACCCCAACACTGGGATGATGGAGGAAGCCCTATTTCACAATCACTTGGTAACTATAATTGATTCTTTATGACTTTTGCACTTGTTTTAATCGATTTATGATTTTTCTTGATTAGTTGTGATTTTGTTTGATGTCGCGTGCTGGGTTTTAGGAACTTTTGATGCGTCATGCTTGTGATTTACATCTAATGCTTCATAAAATCTACTTTTGGCAAAGAAAAGAGTCAACAAAAGAGATAGAATTGTTATGAGTCATCATATGAACCAATTGAATGTGATTAGTGGTGAAATCCTAAGTCTCAGTACCTCTCGATATTCGTGACAACCTTGTGAATATATTTTTAGTATTTTTGTTCTTAGTTCTTAAATCAAACCTTTACACAATCCGAGTTAAACGAACTTTACTACCATTTTCAAAACTACATCACCTTCCAATCAACGTGACCACCCTGCTTAGGGTTGGTGTTTGATAGCGCTGGGAGGTGTATAGGTGAGGTTCGATTGATCAGGGCATTAGTGGGCCCGCCGAAGGTCATCATGATGGTTGCCCATTCCTGCTAGGGTTTGGCTATGCTTGTTAAATTGCGCGGCCAAATTGTGTGGTCGTGATTGTTTCTGAGACTGACATGGACAGTTTAGATTTCCCTTAGGGAAATTAAACATGTTTGATCGAGCTGTCCTTAATCAAAAGTACGTCGATACGAGATTCTCTTTGTTAGAGAATGATGTAGCCTATGCGGGTATTTCATGCAGATCTCAATATATTTGCACTTCGGGAGATGCATGCTACTCTGCTGAGAGTGAACACTTAATCGTCATGTCATCTCAATGATGAGAGTTCGGCTGAGAACATAGCACGGAAAATACTAGGCGAATCATGCATTAATTGATAATGCTAACAAAACATAGAATTTCACAGAATATCTGGGATTTTCATTGCACGCACAATTCTGAGTGAATCTCATGTATATATTTATATTGAATTGCTTCAATCAAATCTAAGAGGTTTTTGCACTCATAGTTTATTAAACGGCTTTACCCTTTGTAGGGTGACGGCGCATTAAATACTGGTTTTATAATTTTATCCCTGAACTAAAATCCACCATCAGCATTAAGTCCCCTGCTTAGCACATAATGGTTACACTATTGTGGGGTATGCACTAGATGGTGACAGTAAAATAAATTCACAGGAAAATTTTCAACGCGTATTACCAAGATATAGTCCAGCTTGTCTCTTGGGCGAGATACATTTCCTCTCATCACATGGTAGTTTCCTTTCAGATACATAAGCCTTCAGTTGATTGCTATCCCGCATCTGTATCATTTATACATGGCAAGTAGAGACTCCTTTTCTTCCCGGGATCTTGTTGACTTGAGAGATATAAAGAAGACACTGAGGCTTTCCTCCCATCACAAGAATTCTTTTTCCCAGGTATTGCTCCATATTTGTTCATCATGCAGTTCGTTTTTCTGACCGATGATGATGATGATTTTTTTTTACCAGTTATTGACATAATTACCGACTCTTATTGGCATTGTATCATGGAGGCTTATGATGATGACTACTCTGTTACCTCTCCAGAAAGAAGTTTTTAGGTCAACAAACCCGAGGATGATGCAAGGCATGTCTAAAATTGATCCTCCGCTTCTTGAGGACGGTCAGGCTATACAAGGCATGTCTCTTCTGCATTTGTGTATTGCTCGAGAGCGTATTCAAACCTTTTTGGATTCAATCGATATAGAGGAGAAACGGAGGCACGATGAAGCGTCTCAGACACCGGTGAGCGCAAGAGCTGAAAGATTTATAACACGCCTAAAAAGGCGAAGGATTGAACATAAACGGCCTCCAAGCAAATATAAATGCGGTTATACAATCCATGATGGCGTGATAATCCTTGACTCTGATACGGACGAGCCCGAGCATCCAAAGGTTGTCAGCACAATTTGTTGCAGTGGGCTTTAGGGAAGGTGTGGAAGCAATTCTTGAGGATGTTGAAGTGGAGGACATTGCAGCAGCATCTGAAAGGAAAGAGGAGGCAGATCCAAAGGAGGAGGCGGTAACAGCCTAAGACAACGGTGCTGAAGTATCTCCTAGCACCGACGAAGGCACTGTTGATCTTCTTGATAACTAGATCTCTCTGTTTCCTTTTATTTTTAATCCCCCCCTTTTTTTAGACAAGTACTTTCTCGTATCTTGTGAACATTTTTCCTTTTCTTATACTCAGTGGCGGCCGAGTTCAAAGTCTTTCTCTTTTTCTTTTTTTTTTGAACTGGTTTTATTTGTGATATCCTGAGACCCTGAATGATTTCCAGTTGACAATATTTCACAATCTCGATCATGTAGTGATGTCGCTTTGTTGGAGTAGGTCGTTCTTCTCAAGCACTTACCTAATAATCCTACGAATCCCATTTGCCTTCTTCTTCATGTATGCAGGGCTTCAATGTGTCTCGAAAGATATTTATCTTTAGGTTTTTTAGGTAATGATGAAGGTTTTAGGTTTGTCCAAGACTTTGTGTCATGATTCGGAGGTAAAGGGATTTCTGAAAAGGAAATAATACTTTGATTAATTGAAAATCGGAATCCTAATAATTATGAATGCAAACAGTTCAATCATTTTGGAGGAATTAAAAATATTGCATGAAAGAGGAAATCGTTGTAAGAAAGACTATGGAGAACGTTGGAGGAAAGGTAGCACAGCGTTTTAGGTATGGAGAATGCTGGAGGAAATGGTAGCACAACATTTTAGGTATTGTAGGGCTTGAGCCATCGTGAGTGAATCGTCACGCCTTCTAGTTTGTCGGCATTGATGAGCTTGCAGTAACCGCCTAAGATAACGTCTGCCACCAGGTATGGCTCGTCTTCCTTATCTGTAGGCAAGTTAGTCTGAGCGGTCATCTTCACTGTCATGTCTCCAACTCAAAACGTGGTCATCTTCACTACCAAATCTCCAATTTGAAATGGGTTTGGGCGTTGCATAGCTACTTGATTATGAAACCGGTTTTCTTTGACCGAGGAAGCTTCTAAATTTTTGATGAAGCATTTGAAAGGACCAGCATCTCATTCACATTTCCTAGTGGTAGCAGGGTTGTTGATCGAAGCGAGTCCCCAAGCCTTAGCTGAAGGGGGAGTGACTGGTTGCAAAAAGGTTGTTGAATAAGACTTACTTGGGCTTGGAACCTTCGGATATATGATGACAGGCTCTCTCTTAGAAGCCGTGTCACGTTCGTGAGTGGTTGATATGGCAACAAGTAGTCATCAGGATTGGATGGCTTATTGTTGATCCTCTCAGGTACAGACATCGGAAAAGGACATACTCCTAGCTTCGCCTTATTATCGTGTATCCATGAGCGCCCCAGGACCAGATCATATCTCAGATATTCTTTAAATATATGAAATTTAGCGTGCGTCAGAGCATCTCCCACCTTAATTTCGAGATTAGTGTACCCATATGCGTCTCTGGTTTCTCCTTCTGAATTTTTGATTATGGTTGGGCTGTGAACAACTTCCTGTTTTGAATCTTTGCACCTTTCAGAGTCTTGATGGAGATAACGTTGAAGTTAAAGGACACTTCAATCAGCGTGTTGTCAAACTCGACGTCCTTCAAATAAGTCACAGTCAAGAATCCCCAGTTACATCCATCGGTCGCGCTTTCCAGGAAAGATTGGGGTTTGGGAACAACCTCTTTTCTTGGAAACAAACGCTTGCCTGTTATAATACAGTTGAGGGCTGAAAATGTGTCCTGACACTGCGCTTTGGAGAAATACAGGATTTCACATAAATGCTCCATCATGGACTGTACGGTTTTGTGGACGGAGTCCCCGAAAATCATGCAACTTCTGACAGGAAGAGGATCTCTGTGCACGCCTTTTTTCCCTAACTGGAGTTCTCCCACATCTACTTTTTCGTTGAAAATGCGCTTCAGCTTGTTGCAGTCACTCGTTGGGTGATTGACGAACCTATGGCAGCGGCAATACTTGGGATTCGCCATTTCTTCCTCGGTCGGCAAATGTCTGAGAGGAGGTAACTTGATTGCGTTATCTTGAATCCACGCTTCCAGGATCTCTATGACTTCATTCATCAGAAATGGGAAATCTGGGGCAACATCTCCTGTTTCTTGGACAAGAGTTTTAACTGCGGCTTTCCGGGGTGGAGTTGTTTGTGCTGATGCTGCATGCTTGGGTTGTTGTTACATTGTCAGAGGTTTCCTTTTTCCTCCTTCGCCTACCACGCTCACAGAAGGACCGGTATTATATTGCTTGTTGATGAGACGTCTGCTCCCTCGACTCTCACGTGCATCTTCATTTCTGACGAGCATGGTCCTTTCCAACAATGCCGGTGCTGTTGTGGCCGAGCGCTTAGTAGCTTCATGGAGTTCAAAAAATGTTTGGAAACGCAGGTTCTCTAACAAAGCGCGATATATGGGCACCATCCCATTAATGCATGTTTCCACTAACTGGTGCTCGGTGACATTCGGATTATGACAATCCAACGCCTGGATCCTGAATATTTTAAAGAAATCATTCAGATGCTCACTATTTCGTTGGAATATTCTTCCTAAGTCTGAAAAGGTAATTTGTTCAAACACGAAGAAATACTTCTTGTAGAAGGCCGTGACCATCTCATACCAGTTGGGTATACTGTTTGGTGCGATGTTGTTGTATCAGGTGTACGCTCTTCCTGTAAGTGACTTTGAAAATTCTTTCAGGCGGAGCACGTGGTTGTATTCATGTTCCCCCAAAGATTCCAGAAATCGAGATATGTATTCACGGGCGTTACCAGTACCATCATAGAGGGGAACTGAGGAGAGGTGTGTCCTCTCGGAAGGGGAATCCGCTGCATGTCATGAGGGTACGAAGGTTGATGCCGGTGCATATCCATCGAATTTCCCTTGTTTCGATTCTGAAAGAGTCCTTCCAGGTCCTCACGTGTAACGAAGTTGGATGGCTGGGAGGTGTATAGGTGAGGTTCGATCTGTCAGGGTATTGGTGGGCCCGCCGACGGTCATCATGATGGTTTCCCATTACTGCTAGGATTTGGCTATGCTTGTTAAATTGCGCTGCCAAATTGTGTGGCCGTGATCATTTCTGAGACTGACATGGACAGTCTAGATTTCCCTTAGGGAAATTAAACATGTTCAATTGAGCTATCCTTAATTAAAAGTGCGTCGATACGAGATTCTCTTTGTCAGAGAATGATGTAGCATGTGTGCAGATCTCAATATTGGCATTTCGGGAGATGCATGCTACTCTGTTGAGAGTGAACACTTAATCGTCATGTCATGTCAATGATGAGAGTTCGGCTGAGAACATAGCACGGAAAATACTAGGTGAATCATGCATTAATTGATAATGCTAACAAAACATAGAATTTCACAGAATATCTAGGATTGTCGTTGCACGCACCATTCTGAGTGAATTTCATGTATATATTTATATTTAATTGCTTCAGTCAAAGCTAAGAGGTTTTTGCACTCATCGCTTCTTAAACGGCTTTACCCTTTACAGGGTGACGGAGTATTAAATACTTGTTTTACAATTTTATCCCTGAACTAAAATCCACCATCAATAAAGGTTTATTGCTTAACCATTAAACTTTGTAGATAAGACATCGCCATAATCATTTGAATGCTATTGTGATTATGTATGGGAAAGAGGTGAGGATTTCATCCTAGGGAACAATGTTTACATGTGTTCTAAGGAAGTAAGTTCATAAACTTGTTTGTGAACCGAAAAGGAAATTGCCAGGTGTTATTGGTTTTGTTATTCATTGCATATCTTACGAACAACCAATATGTGTGATTGAGTATAACCGCTCACAAATTGTTTGTATTCTTGGTAGAACTATTCACAAAGGCCTGACTTAAGTATTGGTATAACTTTTATTAGTGAAACCAATCTTAAGTAATCATCTGAGATGGTATGAGCGGGTTTGTGTTATGTCTGACCAAATTTTGGAAAGGGGAACCGATCCTAGTAAGAGGTGTAGTACATCACAAAGGGGAACCAATCCTTGTATGTGGTGCAGCAAGGTTTATAGTAGAAAGGGGAACCAATCCTATGGACATGTGCAACACGTTTTTAGGCAAAGGGGAACCGATCCTATGGACATGTGCAACACATACAAGTTAGATACCATATATATGTGGGGAACCGATCTTAGTAAATAGTCAACCGAATTTTGGAAAGCTAGTGTGACTATGCACAGTACTCACATGGAGGTAGAACCGAAACTTGTTTTGGTAGAACCGTTAAACCCGTGATTGTGATTGAATATTTGTTTGATCAATCACATAGTTCTTGAAATTCATATGAACCAATTCTAAAGTTGTTTGGGAGTGTGGAAAATCGGTTTCAAGGTTGTAAGTGTGAAAGAGAACTTACAAAATAAGGATGTCGACATACCAAACATATAAAGGAAAAAGCCTTTGTCCGACTCATATCACTTGGTTGAATAGAGTTGATACCAAACATATTTGTTGTTCCTTTACTGTTTGGAATACGAACCAAAGAAATTGTTCCAAGTACGTGACTTATTTATAAGTTCGAGGCCCGGGAATACAGAGGGAACTAGGTGAACTATAGGTTTAGTTGCTTGGTCTCAACTATACGAAGTTAGGTGTAATTTTGTTTAGCGGCTTAGTTCTGAGAGTATTCAGTTCTGGACAAGGTCCCGGGGTTTTTCTGCATTTGCGGTTTCCTCGTTAACAAAATCTTGTTGTGTCATTTACTTTATATTTCCGCATTATAATTGTTTTATTATAATTAAAATAAATTACACAAACGTTAGTTCCTATTTACTTGATAAGCAATCCTTTTGTGTTTGGTTAAGTCCGAACCTTTGTATCAAGTAAACATACTTCGTTGTTATATTGTCTCGATCTCGTATCCATAGGCGATCACACGAAGTGTGAACCGATTAGTTGTATTTTCTCGACTCATTCCATAGACAATCACTTTCATAGAAAGGACTTATAGGTAGGAAAAGTTTTAGCTTGAGGTATATTTGGGTACCCTCGCCTTTTCAATTGGTATCGGAGCAGGCAAACACGAAAAGATCTAACAATATGTGTTTGGTGCGATCCAACTTATAAGAATGAATCTAATGAGTGATTCAGTTAATGTTCCACCAAGATTTAATGGGACAAATTATCCATTATGGAAATCGTCTATGAAGGCCTTTCTTCAATCCCGAAATTTTAATACATCGCTATTAATCGAAGACGGATACCAACGTCCGATAGACTATTCGGAGTCAGAGTTTAAACGCCTAGCGTCCTATACTCTTGAAGAAAGGATTCTTGCAAAGCAAAATTCTGATGGTTTAAATGCTATTATACATGCGGTTAGTGATGATCTTCTTGTTAGACCATTTCTCGGTTGAACCCACCAAGCGTTGGTATGTCAAGTTTGGTTGTCATATTTTATTGAATCAAAACTCATGTTAAGAGTCGCTTGATTATGTACTAGAGTCAACTTCGTATAGGTTAGCTTGAAAGTATTAGGATATGAGACATTACAAGTATTGCGAAGTCTTGAAGATGTGAAGAAGCAAGGAGCTACAACGACAAAAATCATCCTTCCACTTGAGGTTAGTGATATTTAACTTGAACTATTTCATTCCCTAACGTATCTTTCAAGTCGTGCATATTGAAAACATAACTGCGAAGCATATTTGAACTCTAGATAGACATAGTATTAACGAATACAATACGAGGTTTATTGCTTAACCATTAAACTTTGTAGATAAGACATCGACATAATCATTTGAATGTTATTGTGATTATGTATGGGTATGAGGTGAGGATTTTATCATAGGGAACAATGTTTACATGTGTTCTAAGTAAGTAAGTTCATAAACTTGTTTGTGGACTGAAAAGGAAATTGCCAGGTGTTATTGGTTTTGTTATTCATTGCATATCTTATGAACAACCAATATGTGTCATGGAGTATAGCCGCTCACAACTTGTTGTGTTCTTGGTAGAACTATTCACAAAGGCCTGACTTATGTATTGGTATAACTTTTATTAGTAAAACCGATCTTAAGTAATCACATGTGTTATGATCGGATTTTGTATGTCAGACCAATTAAAAGGAAAGGGTAACCGATCCTTGTAAGGAGTGCAGTACATCAAAAGGAACCGATCCTTGTATGGGGTGGAGCAAGGTTTATAGCAGAAAGGGGAACCGATCCTATGGACACGTGCAACACATATAAGTTAGATACCATGTATATGTGGGGAACCGATCCTAGTACCTAGTCAACCGAATTTTTGGAAAGCTAGTGTGATTATGCACAATACTCACATGGAGGTAGTTTCGAAACTTGTTTTGGTAGAACCGTAAACCCATGATTCTGATTGAATGTTGGTTTGATCAATCACATAGTTTTTGAAAGTCAGATGATTTGTTTGGAAGTGTGGCAAATCGGTTTCAAGGTTGTAAGTGTGAAAGAGAACTTACAAAGTTAAGATGTCGACAAACTTTGAACACGTGCTGTGAATGTTTATTTCTTTAATTGTTCAAAGATATTCCTTAACGGCTAAGGGAAGAAAATACCAGGATCGAAACATAAGTAAGTTAAGAATCTTTTAGTTAAGGTTATTAATTTCATTTTGTAGGGAAATTATACAGAATTAGTAATGTGCGTTTACTAATTAGATTTTCCGAGAGATTTCGATCGTTATTTTTGGACAGAGCATTTCCAGGAATTATGAAAACCGAAGTGTGCTTTAATGAGTATCTTGAGGATATTTTCGGTTTTGGAAATTCTTTGGTGTCCAAACTTCCTTGTCTATAAATATTCGAAGTTTTTTTTCTAGCAAACTAATCTTTCGTTATAACAGATTTACTCTTTTGTTGTCGTTACTGGTGTAGCCGCCTATTCGGAGAGGAGAGTAACCTAATTAGGCGAAATATCTTACGGCCGCTCAGTTTAAAGTCTTCTTTGGGATTGAGAATCTCTAGCGCGACCCGTTGGTGGGAAACTAGATAATTGTGGTTTATCTTTTGTTTTCGATTGATTTGATTGACTAACGGTGGTTGAAATGTGATTGCACCTAGTTTGTTTATTCTTGAGAATCTTCTCTTCTGATATAAGATTCACTCAAACTAGTTCAGAGTTTCTACTGGGATCTTTAGACTATTGTTAGTTCTCAAAACGATCTTGTGATAATCCATTGTTAACAGACTCTGTTCTGTGCGTGATTGATCACAAGAGATTCAAGTGATTGTGTGTAGGTTTTTATTGAAGATTTAAGAAGATTTGAAGACAAATAAGATATTGAAGATCTGACTAGGGTTTTATAATCTTTGGTGTGCACAATACTTGTTTCGGTAAAAGAGGATCCAATTAATAAGAGGTTTATCCTTGTGGTAGATTGGATTGATTAATTGAGTAGATCGAAATCAACACGATTCTTAGGATTAAAGGTGTTGTTCGCTTAATCTTAATCGATTACCTTTGGGTGATGGAATATAAGATAGATCTAAGGACCTGACGAAGGAGTTTATGTTGAGATAAACGGAAGAGCCTTTGTCCGACTCATATCACTTGGTTGAATAGAGTTGATACCAAACAGATTTGTTGTTCCTTTACTGTTTGGAATACGAACCAAAGGAATTGATCCAAGTACGTGACTTATTTATAAGTTGGAGGCGTGATAATACAGAAGGAACTAGGTAAACTATAGGGTTAGTTACTTGGTCTCAACTATACGAAGTTAGTGTAATTTTGTGTAGCACCTTAATCCCGAGAGTATTCAATTCTGGACTAGGTCCCGAGGTTTTTCTGCATTTGCGGTTTCCTAATTAACAAAATCTTGTTGTGTCATTTACTTTTATATTCCGCATTATAATTGTTTTATTATAATTAAAGTAAATTACACAAACGTCGATTCCTATTTACTTGATAAGCAATCCTATTGTGTTTGGTTAAGTTCGAATCTTTGTATCAAGTAAACATACTTTGTTGTTGTATTGTCTCGATCTCGTATCCATACACGATCACACGAAGTGTGAACCGATTAGTTGTATTGTCTCGACCCAATCCATAGACAATCATTTTCGAAGAAAAGACTTATAGGTAGGAAAAGTTTTAGCTTGAGGTAGATTTGGGTACCCTCGCCTTTTCAATTAGTATCAGAGCAGGCAAACACGAAAAGATCTAACAATCTGTGTTTGGTGCGATTCAACCTATAAGAATGAATCCAAAGTCTGATTCAATTAACGTAGTTGCAGGATTTGATTACTTTATAAGATCGTGGTGGAAATCACGTATGAAGTATGTAATACTCATATTCCTAAATCTGTTAGGAATCATACTTATGTATGTCTTGAGTGACTTACATGTTCCTGTGATTTACATAGGATTATATATCATTTTGTTGAGTAACAATGATACTAATGCCTATGTAATAGGTTGTATCTTGAAAATGCATAAGATTTCTCTTATGATTTGTGTGCACTATGGATATTATGTTCCTATTAAATCTGGAACCTTAAATATACTTTGGTCGGCCTACCAAAGTATATACGTGTACATTTTCAGATATAATTTTGTCAATGTTTTCCCTCTAGGATGCGATATTGGAAAGTATGTATTCCTTCAAGGAATAAGTTTTCAGTTAATAAATTAACAATGGATTGCTTCATGCACCTCACAACTGTTTTAATGAAGCAAGTGATCTTTTGAAATATTATATGGTTTTTGGTTCTGATGATATTAACAAATATCATATTTTGTTCAATTTTTCTCTGCATACTCTAATAAATTCTTGAATAAATTTCAAGTGATATTATCATACTCTGGTAATAATATAGTACACAGATGTTTGGAAAAAAACATGGAATCAACCCAAATTAAAGATCTAGTCCATAGAAAACCGGTTTTCCAAAAGAAAGACCTAGATGCAAAATCGGAATTGTTTCCCCACAAGCCACAGTTTCCGATTTTGAGTGTATTTCCTAAAATCAGTTATTTCCAGTTTTTGTTGTCAAGTCTTCCTATAAAAGATAATCTCTTACTATGTATTCGAACACATTGGGGAAGATTGCTCAAAACCGTAACTAGGGTTTCTCATATTTTTGCAAGTAAAACAAAAGAAGATATCTCTGAAATAGAAAATTTTGTCTTGAACCAACTTTTATCTCCTGAAGAAGTTGAGAACATCAAGAATCCACACTTGATCAAAGGAGAGCATGATTTTACAAACTTTGTAGATAGTACATGCTTTGGAAGATATCAATCCATGAAGGGAGTTAGCTTCACTGAAGAAAAACGATTCGATCCGGATGTTTCAGAAACCAGCTATGTAAACTTTGTTCGAAATCGAATTTGGGGAAATATGTTCGGTTTTGAAAAATACTCTCATGATATTGTAAGAATATTTTATGGTAATATTCACAATATAAATCATAAAAATCTTACTTTTAACACCTTGGTTGGAAGTTTGGTTCTTCATGTTGACAAAAGGATGATATCAGAAGTCATCAACTATAAGGTGAAAGGTCGTATGATCACGGTTCTGAAATTGAGCACGATAACATTTCAAAACTCATCACTGGTAAGAATGTTGAATGGAAAAAGGGAAGAATGATAACCAAAGACGTTCCCTTATACCTAAGGATTTTTGGCAAACTGGCCGTACCAACTCTCTATGCTTGCTCAAGAGATTCCTCTCAACGGAATAGAGATTTTGCTGAATTGGTTTTTTACCTACTTGAAGGCAAGAAAAAATTGATATCTGTGGAATGATTATCAATCGTATACTTAAAATCATTGAATCTCTCAATGTTACAGGATTCCATAGAAATCTTGGATATCCCTGTCTCATCACCAAGTTGTGTGAAAAATCAATGGGGAACAACTGTGGAGATGAGAAAGTTATCAAAACTATCTCTCAAGGAGTCATTAACCGTATGTATGGTGCTCAAAAGGGATCAAGTATCTCACATGATCAAATCTACAGTAATGGAGATCTCATGTTTCACATTCTGCGTCTTGGAAGACAATTAGACTGTATTCAGAGACAATTCATGTTTGTATACAGAAATGATCCAAAAACTCTGGAAGGAATCATAGCAATCAATGATGAGTTCCTAAAAGATGAACAAGAAATTGTGTCTGAAGAATACTCTAATGTGCAAATAAAAGAAGATTAAATATCTTCTAGAAAAATAGACAGTAGCTTTGATTTATTTCAATAAAGTCTATTATGAATAAAACTATCCTATTATGAATAAAATTATTTGATTAGTAATTTTTCTTGTGATAGTTTTCAGTTTACATAGCCTGTGCTTAATTGCTTTTATCTTATTGTTATGTATGTTTATGGGATGTTTGATTTCGGTTTTACTACCTTAATATTCGATCTCATATATTGTGAACCCTTATGGTTTGATTGACTTTTTGATTTAGCGGGATTAAGTTCTAGCCCTAGTAGGTAGGCTTTATCAAAGGATCATGAGGGATTCTGATAGAAACAATATGTGAAAAAGTCACAATATGTTGAATCGGTTTTGGTTTAGCATAAAAGCATATGTGTTTCGATGGTTTTCAACTTTTGCTTGCAATTATTGAAACCGGTTTTCAACCTTTCTCTGGTAAAGGTTGAGGTGTGTTGTTATTCTTTTGTTTATGCATAAGGATGACAACGTGGTGATATTTCGATATCAATTCTCTCTGGAGGAAGATGCTATCATATTTGAGAAGTTGATGCGTTATTTGAGGTAACAATCTTGTTAGTTAATTGTTTTCCTGTTTAAGAAAATCCTGAGTTTATATTATATATATTTGTTGCTTTTGCTTAACAAAATTTCGGTTCAATTGATATTTGTTCCATGATGTGTGTGTGGATGTGTGTTTCAATTGATTCCGGTTAAGAAAAACTATTGTTATCTTGCTTTGTTATGTGGTATCAATTGTTTAGGCTTACAAAATTTCGGTACAATTGATGTGTGTGTGATTCAACTGGTTCCGGTTAAGAAAAACTATTACTATCTTGCTTTTGTATGGTAACAATTGTTTAGGCTTACAAAATTACGGTGAAACTGCGGTGCTTTCAATGTCTATGTTGTTTCAATTGCTTCTGGTTGAGGTGAATAATTATGCAAGTTGATTTATTTTGGTTTGTATGAATTATTTATGGCTTAACGAAATAATTTGTGTACGGGATGAGTTGTTTAGTCCAATTCGATTCCGGATAAGAAACTAAGTTAATTCAGATCTTAGTTTGTCTTATCAAAGTTAGGTTTCGGTTATTCAAGTCTAATTGAATGCCTAAACAAGGAATGCTAGTTAACTAACCTAGTACTTGTCTTGTTTAATATTGAAAGGTATAAGTATATGGATAATTAGAACCTGATGAGGAAAATGGAGTTTATCTTTATTTTGGTCTTATCGAATTAAGCGGTTGTTTTTGAACAATCGGTTTAGCAAAGGGACCAATGTGCTTA
This sequence comes from Papaver somniferum, assembly GCF_003573695.1. Classification (NCBI taxonomy): domain Eukaryota; kingdom Viridiplantae; phylum Streptophyta; class Magnoliopsida; order Ranunculales; family Papaveraceae; genus Papaver; species Papaver somniferum. The sequence goes on from NC_039368.1 coordinate 41,930,414, forward strand.
GTTGTTTTTGGTTTGCTAAACTAAATTGGAAAAATTGTTTCGAACAATTGTTTCCTTAGTAACATATCAAAATAAGACTACTTGTAGTTTCAGTTTTGATATTGGTTATCAGAACGTGATGTATGGAACCCTCGTACCTAACTCTACAGGTTTGCAAGTCTATTCTGAGATTTGTAAGATTCTTTTCATGTTGTCCTTTATTTTTTCGTTTCTTTGTCATTTTTGTGACAAAAAAGGGGAGAAATATATGGAGTAAACAGGTGATGCTAGCATCAATTTTTTATATTGATTGGCATCGCTAGGGAAAAGAACATTGGTACTTGAATGTTTTATCCAACGAAAGAGTGAAAGCACGGACTAAGGGGGAGTAACATGTCATATATATTGGTACAACAAAGACGTGCAGATTGAATATCTACCCATATTCCTTAGAGGGAGTATTAGCTTTGTTATTATAATGTCAACAGTGGCATTTTCAAGGATTGAATGTAAGCAGTTTTACTGTGTTGTTGAATCGGGAATCAAGCGGATTGTAATGAATTCTTGTAATTTGTTTATCCATATGATGTAAGAGTTTTGTCACTAAAATTGACAAAGGGGGAGATTATTAGAGCATTGCTCGGTTGAACCCACCAAGCATTGGTATGTCAAGTTTGGTTGTCATATTTTAGTGAATCAAAACTCATGTTAAAAGTCACTTGATTATGTACTAGAGTCAACTTCGTACAGGTTAGCTTGAAAGTATTAGGATATGAGACATTACAAGTATTGTGAAGTCTTGAAGATGTGAAGAATCAAGGATCTACAATGACAAAAGTCATCCTTCCATTTGAGGTTAGTGATATTTGAATTGAACTGTTCATTCCCTAACGTCGTGCATATTGAAAACATAACTGCGAAGCGTATTTGAACTCTAGATAGACATAATATTAAGGAATATAATACGAGGTTTATTTCTTAACCATTAAACTTTGTAGATAAGACATCGCCATAATCATTTGAATGCTATTGCTATTATGTATGGGTATGAGGTGAGGATTTCATCTAAGGGAACAATGTTTACATGTGTTCTGAGGAAGTAAGTTCATAAACTTGTTTGTGGACCGAAAAGGAAATTTCCAGGTGTTAATGGTTTTGTTATTCATTGCATATCTTATGAACAACCAATATGTGTGATAGAGTATAACCGCTCACAACTTGTTGTGTTCTTGGTAGAACTATTCACAAAGGCCTGACTTATGTATTGGTATAACTTTTATTAGTAAAACCGATCTTAAGTAATCACCTGTGGTATGATCGAATTTTGTATGTCTGACCAATTAAAAGGAAAGGGGAACCGATCCTTGTAAGGGGTGCAGTACATCAAAGGGAACCGATCCTTGTATGGGGTGGAGCAAGGTTTATAGTAGAAAGGGGAACCGATCCTATGGACATGTGCAACACATATAAGTTAGATACCATATATATGTGGGGAACCGATCCTAATACATAGTCAACTGAATTTTGGAAAGCTAGTGTGACTATGCACAGTACTCACATGGAGGTAGAACCGAAACTTTGTTTTGGTAGAACCGTAAACCCATGATTGTGATTGAATGTTGGTTTGATCAATCACATAGTTCTTGAAAGTCAGATGAACCAAACCTAAAATTGTTTGGAAGTGTGGCAAATCGGTTTCAAGGTTGGAAGTGTGAAAGAGAACTTACAAAGTTAAGATGTCGACAAACTTTGAACACGTGTTGTGAATGTTTATTTCTTTAATTGTTCAAAGATATTCCTTAACGTCTAAGGGAAGAAAATCCCAGGATCGAAACATAAGTAAGTTAAGAATCTTTTAATTAAGGTTATTAATTTCATTTTGCAGGAAAATTACAGAATTAGTAATGTGCATTTACTAATTAGATTTTCCGAGAGATTTCGATCGTTATTTTTGGACAGAGCATTTCCAGGAATTATGAAAACATAATTTGTGCTTTAATGAGTATCTTGAGAATATTTTCGGTTTTGGAAATTCCTTGGTGTCCAAACTTCCTTGTCTATAAGTAATCGAAGTTTGTCTTTCTAGGAAACTAATCCTTCGCAATAACATATTTACTTTTTTGTTGTCGTTACTGGTGTAGCCGCCTATTCGGAGAGGAGAGTAACCTAATTAGGCGAAATCTCTTACGGCCGCTCAGTTTAAAGTCTTCTTTGGGATTGAGAAGCTCTAGCGCGACCCGTTGGTGGGAAACTAGATAATTGTGGTTTATCTTTTGTTTTCGATTGATTTGATTGATTAACGGTGGTTGAAATCTGATTGCACCTAGTTTTTTTATTCTTGAGAATCTTCTCTTTTGATATAATATTCACTCAAACTAGTTCAAAGTTTCGACAGGGATCTTTAGACTGTTGTTAGTTCTAAAGACGATCTTGTGATAATCCGTTGTTAACAGACTCCGTTCTGTGCGTGATTGATCACAAGAGATTCAAGTGATTGTGTGCAGGTTTTTATTGAAGATTTAAGAAAATTTGAAGACAAAGGAGATATTGAAGATCTGACTTGGGTTGTATAATCTTTGGTGTGCACAATACTTGTTTCGGTAAAAGAGGATCCAATTAATAATCGGTTTATCCTTGTGGTAGATTGGATTGATTAATTGAGTAGATCGGAATCAACATGATTCTTCGGATTAAAGGTGTTGTTGGCTTACCTTAATTGATTACCTTTGGGTGGTTGAATATAAGATAGATCTAAGGACCTGAAGAAAGAGTTTATGTTGAGATAAACGGAAGATCCTTTATCCGACTCATATCACTTGGTTGAATAGAGTTGATACCAAACAGATTTGTTGTTCCTTTACTGTTTGGAATACGAACCAAAGGAATTGATCCAAGTGCTTGACTTATATATAAGTTGGAGGCGTGGGAATACAGAAGGAACTAGGTGAACTATGGGGTTAGTTACTTGGTCTCAACTATACGAAGTCAGTATAATTTTGTGTAGCGGCTTAATCCTGAAAGTATTCAATTCTGGACTACGTCCCGAGGTTTTTCTGCATTTGCGGTTTCCTCGTTAACAAAATCTTGCTGTATCATTTAGTTTTATATTCGGCATTATAATTGTTTTATTATAATTAAAGTAAATTACACAAACGTCAATTCCTATTTACTTGATAAGCAATCCTATTCTGTTTCGTTAAGTCCGAACCTTGGTATCAAGTAAACATATTTCGTTGTTGTATTGTCTCGATCTCGTCTCCATAGACGATCACGCGAAGTGTGAACCGATTAGTTGTATTGTATCGACCAGTCCATAGACAATCACTTTCGGAGAAAGGACTTATATGTAGGAAAAGTTTTAGCTTGAGGTATATTTGGGTACCCTCGCCTTTTCACTTCTAAATCATGTGCTGGCTTGTAGAACTTTTAAAGAATCATGGGATATTCTTGAGACTGTATTCGAGGGAGATGAATCTGAAAAGGAAGCTAGACTTCTTTCCCTTTCATCTGAATGGGAACATCTCAATATGGATGATAACGACACTTTCGAGGAGTTTAACTCTAAACTTTCTGAGATTTTTAACGCATCCTTTTTCCTTGGAAAGGCAATACTTGAAAAGGAAATGGTATGCAAAATTCTCAGATCATTACCATCCAGATACGAGTCCAAGAAACATGTTATAATAGAAGGAAATGATCTTTCTACACTTTCTCAAAGCTCTCTTGTAGCAAAGTTCTTTGATAGAGAAATTATTTTGAAGAATCACACTGAGAAACGTTGCCAAGAGATAAAGGCACCTGTTGAAAAGGAGCTTGACTCAACTATTGTGCTTTTAGCGTAACGGATTAAGAACATTTTATCTTTTGATAAACATGTTCCTGATGCATTATCAGTTTGCCATAAAAAGGGTAATTATGAAGTTCAATGCTTCAAGTTCCGTAGATTCGGACATATGGCAAAACACTGTCCCTGCAGAAAAACTAGAAAGTGCAATAGGGCGTATGTCTCCACTCTTGATGATATTCCGGAGGAAGAATCCAATGAAGAAATATCTAATTGCAATGCACTTCTTGCCAACTCTAATTGTGATGATTCCGGTGAATCTAATCAACTCCTTGAAAAACTTGAGTTGGGAATTAAGAAAAATGAAAGGTTAAGCATAGATCTTGAAAACCTTCTGAAGTCTCTTTCAGATAAAACCTGTATGGTAGAATATGAACAAGAGAAAATTGGTGAAATACCAAAAGTATCAGAAACAAGTACTTCTGATAATAGGACATCACGTTCTTTAAATGGAGGAAATAACCACACCACAATCTCTAGTGGAAACCTCCATCAAAATATATTTATCAAGACTCTTCTTAAGGGGATAAAGTTTTTGAAGGTTGATAAGTTTATTAGATCTCGATGAGAAATTGCAAAAATCTTGCAATCATAAGAGAAAGAAAGAACACAAGGGAGCACAGTTTTTTGTGCTTATAAGTCATCCAAGGGATGTCTTTGTTATCTATGGTGAGAGTAATTCTCACCTCAACACAAACTGATTGTGTTGTAGGATGCATCCTCACTTATTTCCCAAAAATTCTGATTGTGAGGAAGCATAAATCTGGGCAGGTTGTTCATAATTGTTTCTTAAGTGAAAAAATAGTAGATATCTTTTATTTTCGGAAAATAATTTCGGTTTCCATAAACCAAATTATTCCTTGATTTTCTCCCATCTTATATTACTTCTCCCTGTCCGAAAGAAGTATCTTACTGCAATGGAGAAATCAGTGAAAGAAGAATCATCTCTTGGTGAATTAGCACTCTGTGCATCAGTTGTGACTGAAACTCATGATGTTCCTCTTCATGATAACTCTCAAGACTCTCTAAGAAAACAGATTCACTCTGTTAAAGGTTGTATTAGATATCATGAACTGATGATAAAGGATTCAAAAGAAGTACTAGCTAACCTTCATTATCAATTGCTGGAGATGAACAAATCTACTGAAAGGGGAAGTGCTCAGAGGAATGTGAATCCAGTTTTTGAATGCAATCTTCACAAGAACTGAGATACACAAGAAAAATAGACATCAATTTTTGATTTCTTTCATTGATTGTATTGGTCTATTATGAATAAAAACTATTATGAATAAAATTATTTGATTTATAATTTTGTTGTGATAGTTTTCGGTTTACATAGCCTGTGCTTGAATGTTTTTATCTTATTGCTATGTATGTTTATGGGATGTTTGATTTCGGTTTTACTACCTTAATATTCGATCTTATATATTGGGAACCCTTATGGTTTGGGTGACTTTTTGGTTTAGCAGGATTAAGTTCTAGCCCATGTTGGTAGGCTTTATCAAAGAATCATGAAGGGTTCTGGTAGAAACAATATGTGAAAAGTCACAATATGTTGAATCGGTTTTGGTTTAGCATAAAAGCATATGTGTTTCGACGGTTTTCAACTTTTGCTTGCAATTGTTAAAACCGATTTTCAACCTTTCTCTGGTAAAGGTTGGTTGTTGTTGTTCTTTTGTTTATGCATAAGGATGTCAACATGATGATATTTCGATATCAATTATCCCTGGATGAAGATGCAAACATATTGGGGAAGTGGATGCGAAATTTGAGGTAACAATCTTGTTAGTTAATTGATTTCCTGTTTAAGAAAAGCCTAAGTTTATCATATATATTTATTGCTTTTGCTTAACAAAATTTCGGTACAATTGATGTTTATTCCATGAAGTGTGTGTGGATGTGTGTGATTCAATTGGTTCTGGTTAAGAAAAAGTATTGTTATCTTGGTTTATTGTGTGGTATCAATTTTTTAGGCTTACAAAATTTCGGTACAGTTGATGTTGTGTGTGATTCAATTGGTTCCGGTTAAGAAAAACTATTGTTATCTTGCGTTTGTATGGTATCAATTGTTTAGGCTTACAAAATTTCGGTGCAATTGCGATGCTTTTAATGTCTATGTTGTTTCAATTGCTTCCGGTTGAGGTGAATAATTATGCAAGTTGATTTATGTTGGTTTGTATGAATTATTTATGGCTTAACGAAATAAAAGGTGTACGGGATGAGTTGTTTAGTCTAATTCGATTTTGGATAAGAGAAACTAAGTTAATTTTGATCTTAGTTAGACTTATCAAAGTGAGTTTTCGATTATTCAAGTCTAATTGAATGCCTTAACAAGAAATGCTAGTTAACTAACCTAGTACTTGTCTTGTTTAAAATTGAAAGGAGTAAGTTTATGGATAATTAGAACCTGATGAGAAAAATAAAGTTATCTTTATTTTGGTCTTATCGAATTAAAGTGGAAAAATTGTTTCGGACAATTGTTTCCTCGGTAACATATCAAAATAAAACTACTTATAGTTTCAGTTTTGATATTGGTTATCAGAACATGATGTGTGGAACCCTCGTGCCTAACTCTACAGGTTGCAAGGCTACTGAGATTTGTAAGATTCTTTTCGTGTTGTCCTTTATTTTTTCGTTTCTTTGTCATTTTCATATGAATTGGTATAACAAAGACGTGTGGATTGAATATCTACATATCTTCCTTAGGGGGAGTAATAGCTTTGTTATTATAATGTCAACAACAACATTTTCAAGGATTGAATGTAAGCAGTTTTATTGTACTGTTGATTTCGGGAATCAAGCGTATGTGTAATGAATTCTTGTAATTTGTTTATCCATATGATGTAAGAGTTTTGTCACTAAAATTGACAAAGGGGGAGATTATTAGAGAATTGCTCGGTTGAACCCACCAAGCGTTGGTATGTCAAGTTTGGTTATCATATTTTAGTGAATCAAAACTCATGTTAAGAGTCGCTTGATTATATACTTGAGTCAACTTAGTATAGGTTAGCTTCAAAGTATTAAGATATGAGACATTACAAGTATTGCGAAGTCTTGAAGATGTGAAGAAGCAAGGAGATACAACGACAACAATCATCCTTCCACTTGAGGTTAGTGATATTTGACTTGAACCGTTTCATCCCCTAACATGTCTTTCAAGTGGTGCATATTGAAAACATAATTGTGAAGCATATTTGAACTCTAGATAGACATAGTATTAAGGAATACAATACGAGGTTTATTGCTTAACCATTCAAATTTGTAGATAAGACAGCGCCATAATCATTTGAATGCTATTGTGATTATGTATGGGTATGAGGTGAGGATTTCATCCTAGGGAACAATGTTTACATGTGTTCTAAGGAAGTAAGTTCATACACTTGTTTGTGAACCGAAAAGGAAATTTCCAGGTGTCATTGGTTTTGTTATTCATTGAATATCCTATGAACAACCAATATGTGTGATTGAGTATAACCACTCACAACTTGTTTGCATTCTTGGTAGAACTATTTACAAAGGCCTTACTTATATATTGGTATGACTTTTATTAGTGAAACGATCTTAAGCAATCACCCGAGATGGTATGATCGGGTTTGTTTTATGTCTGACCAAATTTGGGAAAGGGGAACCGATCCAAGTAAGAGGTGCAGTACATCACAAAGGGGAACCGATCCTTCTATGAGGTGCAACAAGGTTTATAGCAGAAAGGGGAACTGATAGACACATTTTTGTGTATACGTTGTCCTTAATTTCATGTATTGCTGGTACTCGATTTTTGTACTAATATTGTGTTTTTATGTATTTTTTAGGAAATAAACATTTTCGGAAAAATTGGCTCGAAAAAGTGTTAAAGGCAACCCGGAGGACATTTACTATTCGGAGCTGCGTTGAGAGATTATCCTGTCACGAGTTAGAATCAATATATTTCGAGAAATATGCATGTTGGAACACGTCAACACTAAACAGACGCGTGATAAGCTAAAACAGGGAACAAATATATTTTCGTTCACTTACTGTTGGTGTTACTGTGGGAAATATACGTGCAGAAAAGAAAAAAATAGGAAATTATTCCCGAGAACAATATTCCTTCACAGTCAAGATTTTGAGGAGTAATTGGAGATATTTACAGCTCATTCATGCGTGCAGAAAAGAAAAAAATAGGAAATTATTCCCGAGAATAATATTCCTTCACTGTGAAGATTTTGAGGAGTAATTGGAGATATTTTACAGCTCATTCATGCGTGCAGAAAAGAAGAAAATAGGAAATTATTCCCGAGAATAATATTCCTTCACTGTGAAGATTTTGAGGAGTAATTGGAGATATTTGTGGTTACTGCTGGGTTATAAATAGCTCCTGAGATGTAAGAGAAGGGGGATGAGAGATTAGGGAGTGATTAGGGGAAGAGTTTTAAACACCCGATTTTTATCATTTTCTCTCCATTTTATCTTTGTAAACAATTTTTGAAGCAATGAACAAATATTTTGAGCGTGTTTACACAATGATAAGGTTAGACCAGGCTATGATAAGGTTACACAATGAGCGTGTTTACACAATAATATTTTGAGCGTTTTTGGATTTTGTCTTTTCCTTTCAGATTTTGGAATTTGGAGCGAAAGAAAAGTTTGCTAAAGCTTTTGGTGAATACTTAAAGACTTGGAGTAAAAGGCAAAGCGAAAGGAGCGAAAGAAGAAGATTTTTTTTTTTATAAAAAAAAAAAGAGAAAAAAAAAAGAGAGACATTTTTATTTTTTGTAGATTTTTTTTAGACTTCCTTTTTCTTTTGCACTTTATAATTTTTGGACTTTGGACTTTAAATTTTGGGACATTAATTTTAAACCCTATGAAAGGGTAGTTTAAATATAAACTGTTTGCTGAGAAGAATGGTGATTACGATATCACCCCGGCCCCTCGGGTTCGTACATGACATAGGAGTCGTGACCCGAGTCGACCACAAAGGTTCATTCCCCGTCTGGTACGGGAGGTAAGTTTTTCGAAGCACTCGCGAATCCCCTGTCAGCGAGTTACTGTCTTGCTTCGTATGCATATATGTTGAGGACTTGAAAACGGCTGCTTTAATTTCCTAGTAAAGGGCAAGGACTGGCCATACAAGATAAGGGTTCGGATTTCATCACAGTTCTCTTCTTTCCCGCCTTAGGAAAACGACACCAAACGCGAACCTAAGCCTAAAATTTTGACTAGAACGAGACCAATAGGGTAACGAGCTTAACAGGAAAGTCATTCGAAAGATATTTGTTACTCTTTTAAGCATACTTCCAAGTTCTTTACGGTTACTGTAATTTGAATGCGTGACTGCGCCGCCTTGTAATACCGGTGAGGCCTTGGGTATCAAAGCTCCACCGAGCTTCCCTCGCCTCTATTTAACTTACTTTAACTCGGATTGATTCCAGAGGGGTTTGCTTAAATTGTAACGAATTCCCGTTCGAAGGATTAGAAGCTGGTCTAGAAACAATCTAAGTGGAGCCATCATGCTTTTTGTTTGCTAGAAATCAGTAGGTTTTCTATGGTGGAGTCAGCCTTATTTGTGTTTGCATAGAACATCCCTTTCTTTTTAGGGATTTCCTTTTTGATTTTGTTTTTCTAGTGTATGCCCGAAGTTTTTAAACGGGCTTGGAAAAGAAACACTCTAGGTCGTTTGATTAGTGAAAAACCTAGTAGTTCTTCTTGTGAAGACGGGGAGCTCGAAGACTCTTCTTTTGAGAGCCCCGTTTTTGGAAACTTCAGTTTTGAGAATCTGTCTCTTTGTGAGGAAAGTACCCCTAGTACTCCTAATCCTTTGGTAGTGCCAGAAATGGCAACTTTGAAAGCTTTGCTAAACCCAACTAGGACCTCTCGTCCTTCTTGTATCAAGTTAGATGAAACCGAGGCAAATTATGAACTGAAACCTGGGACTTTACAGATGCTCCCAATATTTTTAGGGAAGGAGAATGAGAACCCCTATTTTCATGTTAGGGAATTTGAGAAAGTTTGTAGTATTCTGAAAATTAAAAACCTAAGTGATGATGCGTTGAAACTTAGGTTATTCCCCTTTTCCTTAAAAGATAAAGTCAAATCTTGGCTGTATAGTTTGGACTCTGAGTCAATTGAAACCTATGACCAACTTACTTCTGCCTTTATACATAAGTTTTTCCCAAGGCATAAAACATCGTCTATTAGGACACAAATATGTACTTTTTCCCAACAAGAGGGAGAATCTTTATATAGGTACTTAGAAAGGTTCAATGACTTGATATCTCAATGTCCTCATCATGGTTTGGAGAAGGTTAGGTTAGTTCAGATCCTCTACGAGGGTTTAGATTATTCAACAACAACCATGGTTGAGTCCTTATGCACAGGTGGGTTTGATAATAAAACTGTTGATGAAGCGATGACATTCTTGAATGAAATCGCCGATAAGACCCAACAATGGGAAAATAGTAGGGAACCCCAGAAAACAATTCTTGTAAGTAGAGGAAATGTTAATAGGGTAGAAGGATCTTATGAGTCAGACGCCAAAATAGCAGCTACAGCCAAAAGGTTAGAAGCCTTAGAATTAGGTCATTCTAGTGGTAGTAGTGGAAGAAATGAGCCTTTTTGGGAAGGCCATGTTGTTGAAGAGCAAGTCAATGCTCTTTATAACAACACTAGGTTTGATAACCAACAGAAGTTTGACCCATATTCAGAAACCTATAACCCTGGCTGGAGAAACCATCCAAACCTTTCTTGGTCCAAGGGCCAGAATCAAGGTCAGTATAGTAATGCTCAGGTTCCCCCAGGTTTTGGCTACACTAAGAATCCTTCAGCTCCGACACAGTTTCAGAACCCTTCGGATAAGAAGATTATGAGTTTAGAAGAGTCTTTTGCTTTGTTAACTCGTAACACTGTGCAGTTTCAGCAATCTGTTGCTCAAGGTTTAGAAGAAAATAAGAGAATAGGTCAGGCTAACTCTCAGGCTATTTCCGAGTTGAAAACCCAGGTTAGTCAGATAAATGAGACATTGAGAGAAAAAGGAAAGTTTCCTAGTCAACCACAACCTAACCCTAGGGGAGTCCATCAAATATCTTTAGCTGGTGAGAAATCATCAAACCATATGAACTCGATAACAACCCTTAGGAGTGGTAAAATGGTAGACAATAAGGTAGCCATGCCTAGTGGACATACTGTAGTTCCACCTTCTACTTCCTAAGAGGATCCAGTAGACGAGGAAACTGAAACAGTCTCTAAGGATTCCCAAGAAATTCCTGATAGGTCTACCTTTGTGCCTAGAGTCACATATCCACATTTGTTAGCCCCAACTAAGAAGGAGTCGACTTTCAACGAGATAATGGAAACATTTAAGCAGGTGAACATCAACATTCTGCTATTAGAAGCAATTAGGCAGATGCCTGCTTATGCCAAGTTCCTTAAAGATCTTTGTACACGAAAGTGTAAGCTTAATGTCCATAAGAAATATTTTTTAGTTGGTTAGGTACGTTCCGTTCTTCTGAACCAAACACCCCCTAAGTATAAGGATCCTGGATTCCCCATCATATGTTGTGCGATTGGTAATCACATGGTCGATAAAGCTTTACTTGACTTAGGATCTAGTGTTAACTTACTCCCGTATCATGTATACACCCATCCAGGTCTTGGTAAGTTGAAACCGAATAAAATGACACTATAATTAGCTGATAGGTCTGTCAAAGTCCCTCGTGGTGTCATAGAGGATGTTCTGATTGAGGTTCATAAGTTTATTTATCTTGTGGATTTCGTTTTTCTAGAAACCCAGCCTGTTCAGGACCCAAGTCGTTAAATCCCAGTGATTTTAGGTCTCCCATTTTTAGCCACAGCTAACGCTGTCATCAACTGTAGGACTGGGATTATGAACATATCCTTTGGTAATATGACCACTGAACTAAATGTCTTTAATGTTACTAGACAACCTTCTGAGAATGATGATTTAGAAGAAGTGAATATGATTAGCACTTAGTTCAGGATTTGGTTCAGGATAATTAGCTTGACACTTTACTGGTAGATTCTTTAGATGATTTTGAGGAAACCATTCTCTTAGATCAGATATGTGATCAATCTTTAGAAGAAGCTCTTGAGTATTTTAAAGATTCTATGGACCCAGAAATTTAGGCAATAGTTTTAGGTTTTTCTGAGAATAATGATGACCCTAAGTTTGGGGGTAGAGAACTAGAAGAATCTCTTGAGTATTTTAAGAACTCCGAAGATCCGGAAATTCAAGAAATAGTTAGAGGTTTGTCTGTGAACCCTAAGTTCGGGGGTAGTGATGGTTCTTGTGATTGTATCGTATCGTATCCCTAATTAGAGTCCCTAACTTGGGACTCGAGCCTTGTATATCTGAGATATTACTTGAGTCTTTTCAGACTCCGCAACCCGATCCTCCTGATACTGTCCAGGAGGTAACCCAGGTATTAGAGACCCTTTTTTCGGATGAATCTATTTATCGAGACACACATATGAAGTTCAATTACGCGCTGCAGATAAACCCAGTTGTCTTGAAAGAAACCTTAGATGAGGACGTGCTGCTTCTTTTCATTTTTCTGAATCAGTGCAGTTGTCTCATACTGGTGTCAGCTCTGTTTGGTCTTATGGACCCACAATTGTTTCGACTATTGATATATGACTTTGAAAGGTGACAATCCTTTTTGAGGTATATGATGTCTAGCTAAAGACTTTAAATTTAGCATTTCCTGGGAGGTACTCATGCTTGCGGTAATATCCTTCCTTATTTCTTTTTCCATCCATCAAGTGGTAACAGTTTCTTATTGTTCATGCTTTTAATTTCATCTTTAGAACATTGAGGACAATGTTAGATTTAAGTTTGGGGGTGGGGAAGAAACTTTTTGTTAGCTCTTAGCTGCAACAAATAAACTCCAGAGCCTATAAATTTATGCTTATTAAGGTTGGCACTAACCAATCTAAGTGGATGGGAACATCTTGGTTGTAGGAGTTGAGGAACCAATCTGATTAGATGGAAACATCTAAAAAGTCTATTCATAAAAGCACATAGCTCAGGTGTTAGAATTAAAAAAAAACATGGTAGTTTCGCCACATCTCGTTGAATCCTAATCCTTCTGTTTTTATTTTTAAGTGATTTGGTGGGGCACACGATTCAAGTTGTTACCTTTGCTAGGGTGGAATAGAGTGATTGAGATACCAAAAACAAAAAACCATACCATTAGACCAACCGGAATAAATTCAATAAAGTCGACCACTGGTGCCCTTGTATATGCCAGTTGTGTTGACCTAGAGTTAGGTTTATCGACCACTGGTCCCCTTGTATATGCCAGTTGTGTTGATATTAGTCAGACCGGTATCTCAGTCCATTAGGATAGGTTCACTTTGGCAGAGGCTTTCAGACAGATATGGGAAACACCATTCACTTTTAACCATCTCTTTATCCATCTTCTTAATCTTTCCATGTGATTGGTTGACTCCGGTTATGATGTCTAGAAACTATCTGAGTAGAGCTCTGTCACTTATATATGAATTATAGTATGCTGAGTGAAAACTCGTGTACATCAATTGGAAATTCGCATCAGGGTACTTCCTCCTATAGTCAATGTTTGTATGCCAACCAAGGAGATTCTTTAGTGCCTTTCAAGGTTCTGCGTAGATAGCTAGGGTCTGGAGTAATGGTTTTGTGGGTACACCTCTGGTAAACCCTCAAGAGACAACACTCCGCCGCTAGGGCCACCTAGCGGTTTAACGGCTTGCTGCACGTGCTAAGTGTAGTCATTTTATTTTCTAGATTAGTTTTGCTCGAGGACTGGCAAATAATAAGTTTGGGGGTATTTGATAGACACATTTTTGTGAATACGTTGTCCTTAATTTCATGTATTGCTGGTACTCGATTTTTGTACTAATATTGTGTTTTTATATATTTTTAGGAAATAAACATTTTCGGAAAAATTGGCTCGAAAAAGTGTTAAAGGCAACCCGGAGGACGTTTACTATTCAGAGTTGCGTTGAGAGATTATCCTGTCACGAGTTAGAATCAATATATTTCGAGAAATATGCATGTTGGAACACGTCAACACTAAACAGACGCGTGATAAGCTAAAACAGGGAACAAATATATTTTCGTTTCACTTACTGTTGGTGTTATTGTGGGAAATATACGTGCAGAAAAGAAAAAAATAGGAAATTATTCCCGAGAATAATATTCCTTCACTGTGAAGATTTTGAGGAGTAATTGGAGATGTTTTACAACTCATTCATGCGTGCAGAAAAGAAAAAAATAGGAAATTATTCCCGAGAATAATATTCCTTCACTGTGAAGATTTTGAGGAGTAATTGGAGATATTTGTGGTTACTGCTAGGTTATAAATAGCTCCTGAGATGTAAGAGAAGGGGGATGAGAGATTAGGGAGTGATTAGGGGAAGAGTTTTAAACACCCGATTTTCATCATTTTCTCTCCATTTTATCTTTGTAAACAATTTTTGAAGCAATGAACAAATATTTTGAGCGTGTTTACAAAATGATGAGCTAAACCCAATCCTTGGGGCTATGGAGGAAGCCGTTGTTTCGATAAAAGTGATATATTTCTATTAATTAATTAAAACAACTCTATTATGATTTTTGCATTGAACTAAAAATTGTTTATATGATTTTGATTAGTTAGGTGTATTTTCTCTTGATAGAATATGCCTGCTTCAGGGTTTTGATATTCTATGCTTGGATTAACATCTATTCTTTTGGAAATATACATGTATAGGCAATACTATTATAATCAATTTGAATGTTGACTTGCATAATTATTGTTTTATTAAATCACTAATATCAACCAATGGTGGAATCCTAGTTATATTCTCTCCATAATTTTCACAACATCTTTTTAAATTAATTCGCTATTTTTATTTATTAAAAAAAAAATCTAAAAATCCGCTTTCACAAGTCTTGAACGAATCATACTACTATAACAACTTTGAAAAAACATCAGGAACCGATCCTATGGACATGTGCAACACGTTTTTAGGAAAAGAGGAACCGATCCTATGGACATGTGCAACACATATAAGTTAGATACCATATATATGTGGGGAACCGATCCTAGTACCTAGTCAACCGAATTTTGGAAAGCTAGTGTGACTATGCACAATACTCACATGGAGGTAGAACCGTCAAACCCATGATTGTGATTGAATGTTTGTTTGATCAATCACATAGTTCTTGAAAGTCATATGAAACAATTCTAAACTTGTTTGGAAGTGTGGCAAATCGATTTCAAGGTTGTAAGTGTGAAAGAGAACTTACAAAGTAAGGATGTCGACATACTTTGAACACGTGCAGTGAATGTTTATTTCTTTAATTGTTCAAAGTTATTCCTTAATAGATAAAGGAAGAAAATCCCAGGATCGAAACATAGTAAGTTAAGAATCTTTTAATTAAGGTTATTAATTTTATTTTGTAGGAAAATATAAGAATTAGTAATGTGCATTTACTAATTAGATTTTCCGAGAGATTTCGATCATTATTTTTGGACAGAGCATTTCCAGGAATTATGGAAACCGAATTTGTGCTTTAGTGAATATCTTGAGAATATTTTCGGTTTTGGAAATTCCTTGGTGTCTAAACTTCCTTGTCTATAAATACTTGAAGTTTGCCTTTCTAGCAAACTAATCCTTCGTAACAACAGACTTTCTCTTTTGTTGTTGTTTCTGGTGTAGCCGCCTATTCGGAGAGGAGAGTAACCTAATTAGGCGAAATCTCTTACGGCCGCTCAGTTTAAAGTCTTCTTTGGGATTGAGAAGTTCTAGCGGGTACCGTTGGTGGGAAACTAGAAAATTGTGATTTATCTTTTGTTTTCAATTGATTTGATTGACTAACGGTGGTTGAAATCTGATTGCACCTAGTTTGTTTATGCTTGAGGATCTTCTCTTCTGATATAAGATTCACTCAAACTAGTTTAGAGTTTCGACAGGGATCTTTAGACTGTTGTTAGTTCTAAATACGATCTTATGATAATCCATTGTTAACAGACTCCGTTATGTGCGTGATTGATCACAAGATATTCAAGTGATTGTGTGCAGGTTTTTATTGAAGATTTAAGAAGATTTGAAGACAAAGAAGATATTGAAGATCTGACTTGGGTTAATAATCATTGGTGTGCAAAATACTTGATTTGGTAAAAGAGGATCCAATTAATAATCGGTTTATCCTTGTGGTAGATTGGATTGATTAGTTGAGTAGATCGGCATCAACACAATTCTTTGGATTAAGAGTGTTGTTGGCTTAATCTTAAACGATTACTTCGGTAATTGAACATAAGATAGATCTAAGGACCTGATGAATGAGTTTATGTTAAGATAAACGAAACAGCCTTTGTCCGACTCATATCACTTGGTTGAATAGAGTTGATACCAAACATATTTGTTGTTCCTTTACTGTTTGGAATACGAACCAAAGGAATTGTTCCAAGTACGTTACTTATTTATAAGTTGGAGGCGTGGGAATACAGACGGAACTAGGTGAACTATAGATTTAGTTGCTTGGTCTCAACTATACGAAGTTAGGTGTAATTTTGTGTAGCGGCTTAGTCCTGAGAGTATTCAATTCTGGACAAGGTCCCGAGGTTATTAACAAAGCTTTGTTGATGAAAATGATGTGGAATCTTTTGAACTCAATTGAAGAATGGGCTTTATTCATTTCTTCTAAATTTAAAGACAAACAAGGGCAATGGATCACTAAATGGAAACAATCTACAATATGAAAGGGTCTGAAATGGGCCTGGAATTATTTAAAGGAAGATGTAAGGTGGTGTGTAGGTAATGGAGCACAAATATATGTTTGGTATGATACATGGATTGGGGAATCTCCTGTGATAGAAGTAATGGGCTTAACTGGATTTGTAAGAAGTAACTTAAATATGAAAGTTAAAGATTTACTGCAGAATAATGTTTGGGAAATTCCAGTTGAATTGCAGCCTTTCATTAATCAATCTAGTTTTCCTATAATAAGTGGAGGAGCTGACATAATGGTGTGGAATGGTGATAAAAGTGGTAAGTTCAAAACTGCTTCAGCTGTAGAGAAAATAAGGCACAGAGAACCAATTCTTCACTGGCCAAGGTACATCTGGAAAGCAGCATTACATCCTAGTATTGATAGTAATGTTTGGAAGTTGCAGCGGGGTGTATATGTTGCTGATGAGGTAATGCTTCAAAAGGGTTTTGAAATGGTGTCTAGATGCTACATCTGCATGGAATAACAAGACAGTATGAAGCATACTTTATGGGATTGCAAATTCAGTATATCAATTTGGAGCTGGCTGAATGAGATTTTTGGATTTGGTATTCCAGATTTTTTTGAAGATGTGCTCAAAGCTGCCAAAAATAAAAGTACACTAATAAAAGAAGCTTGGATAACTGCTGCTTGTGCTACTATTAAAGAATTGTGGTTTCAAAGAAATAAAAAGCTGTTTGAAGAAACTCTGCCTAACTGCAATGGATTTAAGAGCAGAATATGTCAAATGGTACACGAAGGAGGTTATAGAATGCAAGGGACCAGATGGAGCCAAGACTATGACTCCAAGATAATATATTTTTTCCATCTGGGTGAGAGAAAAATCAAATATAGCCGTATTAAGGAGTGTTACTGGACTGCCCCAATTGAGAATTATGTACTTTTTTGCTGTGATGGTGCATATTTTGGTAATCCAGGTGATGCTGGAATTGGAATCATTGCGAGAAACAGTGATAGTCAAGTAATTGGTACATTGTCAAGTGGTGTAGGAAATGCAACCAACTTCATTGCTGAAGAATTGGTGATCTTGTGTGCACTGGAATGGGCATTTAACATGCATTGTAGGAAAGTGATTATCAGATCAGACTCCAAGTCAGTCATGAATAAATTCATTAAAGGGAAGGTGTCATGGTACATAAGAAATAGATGGCTTAATGTGCTAAAGAAGTTACAGGATATCAGATTTGAGCATTGCTTTAGAGAAATAAATTTCTTTGCAGATGAATTAGCAAAGAATGGTGATAGGCTAAATGCAGGAGAAAGAATTATTCAAATAGGGAGGCCAACTTCTATGAAGAGAATTGAGATGCCATATGTAGCTTACTGTAAATTTTGTTAGCAATAAAAGCATTGTCAGTCCCGTAATTTTGTAACCATTAAGTCTATTGTGTTAGCTCTTCTGCTCTTTAAGCTGTAATTGACTTTTTAGTCCTTTTTTGGTAATAAAATAATATGATTTAGCAAAAAAACAAAAAAATTAAAGAAATTGAGGTTGGTTTGCTTTAGTACAATACTGTTACGTGTATCTCACCTCTCTTTAAAGCAAGCAAGCTTAATTGAAATCCTTACTCTTTTTTTGGTTCACCAAACGGAAAATGATTAACCAAACGAATTAGGGACTAAAATGTTAAACAAAATAGGGACTGTTTAGTTAAGAAATATAAATAAGGACTGAAATGCTAAATATAATAGGGGCTTAAAATAATAATTTATGAAATCGTTTATTTACAAAAATGCCATTTTTATAAAAATAAAGATAAATATTTGAAAACTTCGTATC
The DNA here is from genome assembly GCF_003573695.1 of Papaver somniferum. Lineage (NCBI taxonomy): Eukaryota > Viridiplantae > Streptophyta > Magnoliopsida > Ranunculales > Papaveraceae > Papaver > Papaver somniferum. The sequence continues at coordinate 41,948,765 of NC_039368.1, forward strand.
TTCCAAATGGTACGTTGGATTTTTGTGAATTTTATATATTTGGAAAGCTCTTTCAATCATCTATGCAAAGAGTATAAACAACCATATCAAATCTTTTCTTTTTAATGTATTTATAGTATTCCGAAAAAATAGCTATAATTTAAAGGTAAATTGATAGAGGTTATGCTTATATACTTTTTATATGTTGCCTATATAATCCTCAAATACTTCACTTGATATACTATAAAATTACTTAGAAGAATCAATAGATTTTAGTTTCGACACAAAAGATTATCTTTGTTTCACTAAAAGTGATGCTTTAATTTTTTTTCTTTCCATTTTTACCTAATATCAGGCTAAATTGAAAAGTAAAATGAAGATGAAAAGTTAATGTTGCCGACGTGCATCGCACGTGCTCACTACTTGTCTATATTATTTATTTATTTTAATAAGCAAAGGCCTTCAAAAAGGCGAATGATGGCAGAAGCCAAATAGGAGACACAGACCAGTACATAGAGGCTTTGTTTGTTTTTTCCCCTTGAGCTAACTCATGAGCTACAAAATTACAAGTACGCGATTGAAAATTAAAAATACAAGCCACTAATTTAGAAGAAAAGAACTGAATATCCTTGAATATAACATCCATACGCGAGTCTCCATTAAACTGGCCAGCTCAAAATTGATCAATGGGAGACTTCGCATCACTTTCGACTATGATATGGGTTAACTGCTCCTCCAAGACTTCCCAAATAGCTCTTGCTTCAGCTTCTTCAGCAGACTTGACTTCAAAAACCATGGAAGCACAAAAGGAAGCTTTTCTTGAGAAATCCCTCATCACATATCCTGCATCATTTGCTCTAGAAATATCAACATAAGCACCATCAGTGTTACACTTAATCCATCCAAAGGAGGGGGGAATCCATTTGTCACATAGGTTAACAGGGGTAGTAAGAGAAATGGTAAGATAAGGTTTCCTAGTTAGAAGCATTGCTTTATCTCTAGAGAGGACAACAACATGAGTTTCTTTCAAGTTTTGGAAAGTTAAGTTATTTCTGCTAGTCCACGGGGACCACAAGATAGAAACAAACAGACATTAAGCTTCATCAAGGAGTCTAGTCAAGGGATCAATTAACCAAAACAGAAGCCAGTCAATGAAGGACTAATTCTGAAAAAAATGAGTGTTGATGTAAAAATCAGAGAGAAACCCTACTCGGCTAGCAAAGGGACAGAGTAGCATGCATAATATATTCTTGAGGATCATTACACCTAGCACAATCAACACTATGCATAGGCATTCTGGTATGTAAAATAGTTCTAGAAAGAAGGGCATTTCTAGCTTCCTTCCAAGTAAATATTTGGATTCCGTAAGGAACCCTGATTTTCCAAATACGCATCCAAAGATTTTTACAAGGGGAATGTCTAAGACCTCTTAGCCCCATGTAGGCATATTTTGAAGAAAATTTGAAAGATCCCAAGCCCTCCTATCAGGAGTGTATAACTGGCTTAAGGGAATGGTGATAATCTTCTTAACAAAAACATCATCAAAGTGTGTTTAGTCTAGACAAATTCCAAGTTCTGGTGGAATGATCAATAAAATAAGAAACTTTAATGTTAGGGTCTGGTGGGACTAAAGGGTTTGGTTTAGCAGAGCCCAAATTAGGGATCCATTTCTCACACCAGGGATCAATGAACTGACCATCCCCAACTATCCAGGAGATGAAAGGCTTAATGAGTTCTTTGATAGCATGTAAACACTTCCAAGTCCAAGAGCATTTACCAGTGCACTTGGCATTCAAGAAATCAGTTCTAGGAAAGTATTTAGCTTTAAGAATAGTGGCAAGCATACATGATTATCAAGAATTCTCCAAGCATTTCTAGCAAACATAGATAGATTATTAAGTTCAGACTTTCTAAAACCCAGACCACCTTGAGCCTTGAGGGCGCATAAAATGTCCCACTCTAGCAGGTGCAGTTTTCTATCTTTAGGATCTAGAGACTCTTCCCACCAGAATTTACAAAGATGAGAATCCATTTGTTTAGGGATAAGGAAAGCTCCCATTTGGAAAAGGGGAATGGCTTGACCAATGTGTTTAATCAAAGTAATTCTAGCAGCTTAGGACAGGAGCTTATGTAGCCAGATAGAAATTCTAGCATTCACAGCTTGGAGAATACCCACATGGGTTTGGATTTTCGAAGCTTGAAACACAATAGGAGTGCCAAGATATTTTTCTCCTAAATCTCTGTTTTGAATCTGTAGAATATTAGCCAATTGAGCTTTCATATGTTCAGGAACTTTCCTGCTAAAAAGAATGCCAGACTTGTCAAAATTTATTTCTTGGCCTGAGGCCAAACAATATTTTTGAAGATAATCTTTTATAATTTTAAATTTTTTAACAGTAGCTTTAGAAAACAAAAGAGAATCATCAGCAAACAACAGATGTGTCATTTCTGGAGCATCCTTACAAACTTTGATACCTTCCAGAATATCTTTCTTAGAAAGGCTATCAATATAAGAGGATAAAGCTTCAGAGCAGATGATATAGAGATAGGGGAACAAAGGATTCCCCTGTCTCAAATCTCTTTCAGGTTGGAAAAACCCAGTAGGGTTACCATTAAGGAGGACAAAATAGGAAACTGTAGAAACACACTGATTTAATAGTTTAATCCAGTAGTTAGAAAGCCCCATTTTAGTCAAAACACTTTCAAGAAAAGACCATTCTAATTTGTCATAGGCTTTAGACATGTCCAGGTTTATTGCTGCAATACCTTCAATTTTGTCATTATGGTTGACTGAAAATATAGCCTCATTTGCTAGCAGAATATTATCAGAAATACTCCTCTTAGGAGTGAAGGCACTTTGGTTTTGGGAAATAATAGTATTCATGAAAGGTTTAAGTCTATTTGCAAGAGTTTTTGAAAAAACTTTGTAGATGAAATTACAAAGTCCTATAGGTCTATATTGTGACAGAAGTTCAACAAGAGGAACTTTGGGAATAAGAGCAATATTGGTATGTTTAAAAACCTTAGCAATATGTCTTGTTCTAAAGCAAGTTTGAGTCATGTCAATGACAGTCTCCCCTACAATATCCCAATGTTTATGATAAAAAAGACCCGTAAAAAACCATCAGGGCCAAGAGCCTTTTTTTCTCCCCGTTTGAAAAACATCAATCTTTATTTCTTCAGAGGTGAGAGGCAAATTTAGAAGAGAACTGTCCTCAACAGTAAATTTGGTAGGAAGATCAATAAGAATCTCATTCTGAAATTGTTGAGGGCGGGAGGAACAACAATGTGCTATTTAGTACTACTTGTCTATTTAGTATTGATAGCATTGTGCTGAAATTTTCATGACTGGGATTTTGATTGTCAGCTATTCAGCTTGGGTATGTGCAGCATACCTTGTCAGCTAATGGCAACGAGTGCCAGAGTCCAGACCAGCTATGCCTTTTGAAGAAGGGAAAAAAAGGAATTAAACAGGTTAAAGAGCAAACTGTAAGGCGATAATTAGAAAACATAAGGCAAAAACTACTTAAAGTGAATTTTTTGAGCCATAAACAGAAATCAATGCTAAAATATGGAGATGCGAACTGGACTACTCTGGCTCTGAGAGCCTACGGACGATGATTTATCCGTCTGATCGGAATTCACTTGGTCAATGATGAACGGTCAAAATTGGACTTTTTGATTTTTCCCTACGTTTTCCCTCCATTTCTTCCCGCCAAATTATTGGGAATATAACAAACCAAATGCTCTGCAGAAAGTGAAATCCAGACTATATATATAGAGAGAGAAAGTACAGAGCGAGAGTGAGAGCAAGGAAATGGAGAAGACTGGAGGAGGTGGAGGAGGAGCACCATCAGCAACAGGGTGTTATAAATGTGGTCGTCCTGGTCACTGGTCTAGAGATTGTCCATCATCCTCTTCAGCGACAAACCCTAACCCTATTTCCACTTCTAATACCAATCCCAAATCTAACACTTATTTCAGTGGATCTTCATCATCATCTTTCAAAAACGCAGGTGGTGGCTTTTCAAAACCCTTAATAGACAAACCTATTGAAAAGCCCAAAAAAATTCCAAGAGCTAGACCTAAACTCACTCCTAACCTTCTCCTTTCTGATGATGGCCTTGGTTATATTCTTCGTCATTTCCCTCGATCTTTCAAATTCCGCGGTCGCGGACATGAGGTATTACATCTTTCTCTCCATTTCCACATTTCTTCTTCAATTGTGTCTGTCCATGAGAAATTAACAGGCTGAAGATCTGGGAAACCTAATAGCAATTTTTTTATTAACCGGTCCAAATTTCGATTGGCTGGTTTTTATTACTGCCGTGTTTCTTTGTAAAAAAGGATATTCCAATGATTTATTTTGGTGGGTTTAACAGGTTGATGATCTGGGAAACCTGATTGATCTATACACTCAATGGCACCATCGTCTACTTCCTTACTACTCGTTTGATCAGTTCGTTGAGAAAGTGGAGCAAGTTGGCGCCACTAGACAAGTTCGGGTAAGTTATTGATGTTCTTCTACCATTCCACCTCTCTTTCCAATTTTTTGTTTGTGTTTATTGTTTTTAGAAGTAACTGTGAAGTGTGACAATGTTGTGATAATTGTCTTAATACAAATGACTTTTTGCTAAATATAGATAGGAAGGTCTAAACAAAAACATACTATAAATGATTGGCTGTGTTGTTTGTTTGGTGCATATACAGTGATTTGTGATCTGCAGTTGTTTTTGTTGCCAACCTGCAGTTATAATATGTATCTCCCTTTCTTTTTCTCATCTCAATACTCTGATGTCAACTTACTACATAATATGGAAATGGATTAGTCTTTTGTTTCTTTTGATTCTGGTCTATGTTACACATTGGAGTGAAACAAGAAATCTAGTTAAAGGAAGATATTTTTGGAGAAAACAATCTCAATGTATGAGACTATGACCCTTATGCATATTTGATGTAATGGTGTGTGGTGCATATTTCAACCCATTATACAGCCAGAAACGGGCGTCAGAAAAGCCATAAACTGTACTTTCGATTTATGCAGGAACTATTACATCAAATTTACATCTTTACCTGGTCATAGTCAAGAACAAATTTGATATGCTTTTTGATCAGTTGCATTTTTCAGGTTTTGTTTATTTTTAGTTTGTTCAATTTTATTTTTGTTTTGGCCAGACATGTGTTAGAGATTTGAGAGACAGAGTTTCCCATGGAGGGGATCCCTCAAAGTTACATGAACCACCTGTCCACCTTAACGAACCTGTTGAGCCAACTCCTGTACCAGGTAAGCAAGTATAATTCGCTCTGTAATATTGGTTAAAGAAACCTCCACTTCATTAGTTTCTTTTCACGTCACACGAATAAGGTCTGCACCCATTACCTCATAGATTTTCATTACAGACTATAAGTATGCTTGTAAATGGTAACTGTTACAGATTTTGGGAGTATCATTTTTTCCACCATATTTTGGTTGTAAATACAAATCGACGATGAAGAATATGCTCAATTAGAGAAGCTTGTGTTATAGATAACAAACTCAACCGAGTTTTGAACTAAAACTTTTTGATTGCAGAGAATGCTAACAACTTGGAAAACCCTATTCCCGATGTGGGAGATTCAGTACTGGAGACCCACCATGATATGGATGTGGAGGAAGAAATGCTTGATGAGGTTTACCAGGCGGCTACTAGTGTAAGATTTATTTTCTTTACCTGTTCTATGAACTTCTCGACCCTTTTCTTCTGTAGTTTTGATTCCTTTGTCAAATATTCACAAGTCTTATTAGCTTGATCATGCCTATTGTTGCTTCCTATCACAGACTAGTACATATTGCACAAAACATCATTTGAGAAACTTTAGAAGGAAAATCACACATGGTGTAGGGTTTAGCAAAATAATCTGTATGAATAGCTGAATATTCCTTACACCCATCACCAACTCAAATGAGAATAACCACAGGGAAACTTTTGTATAAATAGTAAATCAAAAGACTCTTAGTTACTGTAAGAACACAATTGTGTTGTATCTCACAGCATGCTTCTTTAAGTAACACTGCAAGAGCAAGATTGGCATTTGTGGAAGTACTGCTGTTATAGCAGTGGAGTATATATATGATATGAAATATCTGGCTTTATGACTCTTCCTTGGGTATTAGCTGAAAGATGTGTCAACCTGAATATATCTGGCCCATCACTGGTTTATGCTGTAGGTCGACTTAACGGATACACTCGCATAATCAGATGTCTATAACCGTTTCATAGCTCTTCCTTAAGTAGTAGAATGTGTGAAGGAAACAAAGCCATTACCGCACATGATATAGCAACATATATAATTTGAACGTGAAAAGATCACAAAGTGATTGTTTTGTTGAGCCAGCTTCTTTCTTACAAATCTTATAATTACAGGAAACAAGTCATCCATCACCACATCCAGTGACTACTTCAACTGTGCAAGTACCGTCTGATCACAATAGTTCACTAAATAAATTACCAAATCAGCCATCAGATAATGGGGCAAGTGGTTCTAGTACTGTCCAATTGTCTGATGAACAAAAAGCTCGTATAGAAGCTAACCGGTTGAAGGCTTTAGAGAGAGCTGCTGCTCGTGCCCTGTTGTCGCAGGCAGGTTAAATTGTTCTGTTTTGTTTTGTACATTTTTTTGTACAATTTATCTTTTAATGTTCAAAGACATGCCTACAATAAATGAATGATACTCTTCTAAACTTGTTTTTCATTGCCTACTTGTATGAGTGATAAATTGTCACAGTTCAGGAAACTTAGGAAATTGAACAACAATTCACAGTAGGTGAGAGAAATTTTACATATGACCAGAAACTATCAGCAACTAGCTTATTTGTTCGACACCGATACAGTTTATTGCACGCCGTATGAAATTATTCACAGCTAAGTTTTAACAGACTCCATGGTTTGCTGGCCTCAATTGGGGGATCAACAGAAAGCTTCATAGCTTCTGTACAATGTATAATTTGGAATTCTAAATCATTTTTCCCTTGGTATCTTTATAAAGACGACACCTACTTATGATGTTTTCTCCCAAGTGCCTCTGATTTTTCCTGACCACTTTTTCGTTGGTTCAAGTTGCATTTCTCAATTTCATAAGAAAAGAAAGAAAGAAGAACACATTACTGAAACCAAAACCAAAACCAAGTTGGACATACAAATAAATCAAAGGACTCAAGTCACATTCTAGTAATGTACACGATTTATCAAATTGTTGGTGAAACTACCAATCGCATTACAATTCAAACATAGTTTATGACAATATTAGTGAGCTAGATAGATAAATTTGTTGGTCCGTAAGGGAATAGACAGATGGTGGCATTCAATTATTGCTCATTGTTTGATGGGTTATACGCGGGATGAACACACCAGTTCCGCTACTGCATTTATTTCTCACTTCCTCGTGTTTGAACAGAATCGGACTAGTATAATATCGGTGTTCATGAATCCAGCAACTGAACGAACCACACGACTGTACCAGTTTAATATGCTGACCCGCCTTTGATCTCCCTTTCTGTGCCGTCTTGGAGTTTCCTGAGTTCAGTTTGGTTCATCGTCACCATCGGTTAAAATTAGAATCTGCCTTCTCAAGTCGGCATACATCTCATCATCATAGTAGCAATTGTCGCAGTCGTCTTTGTTCACGTTGGAAGTAAGATTCATATTTTTCATATCCATACGTACAAAATGTGTGAGATGGGAATGAGAGAGCATGAAATAGTATTGGATGGTGATTTTGGTTTTGTAGTATATATATGGAGACAAATGGACACCTGGAGAGGTAGAGAGGACAGGGAAATTAAGGAAGTAGGAAATACCATATAGTCCTAGGAAAAATATATTAGAGAGAGTCTAGTCCAGTTGACTCAGTCATGTGTATGTTTAGTCCTTTTGGGGAAAATATATTATAGTTTGGTCTTAGAAATTATGGTTTGGTCCTAGGGTGATGTCATGGATGATGTAATTGTTATTGTGGGGTGACAGAAATATTCTTTTGGGCCACATATATACAAAAAATCAATAGAAAATATCTCATTCTCAGATTTACTTTCCATCACCTCTATATTTTCAGATCTAGTTTCTCCTCTCCATTTTTTTTTTTGCAGACGATGAACATGATGATTAATGATGAAGATTTTTGTGTTTTTCTTCTTTTTTGTTGCTGCTGATGTTGTTGAATACGATGGAGACGATGAAGACGGAGAACGTGATGATGAATTATGAAGATTTGTGCGTTTTTCTTCTTTTTTTCTTGCTGCTAGTGTTCTTGAAGATGGTGGAGACGATGCAGATGATGAACGATGAAGATTTGTGCGTTTTTTTTCTTGCTGCTAGTGTTGTTGAAGATGGTGGAGACGATGAAGATGATGAAGACGACGAAGATTTGTGATGAAGATGTTGTTGTTGAAGATGAACTCGTGTTTTGTTGTTGAAGACAACGAAGATGATGAAGATGATGATGTTGCAGTTCATTCCATAAATGAACTCTGTTTTTTTAGATTTTTATACGGAGTTCATTTCTGGAATGAACTCTGTTTTTTTAGGTTTTTATATGGAGTTCATTTCTGGAATGAACTCTGTTGTTGTAGGTTTTTATATGGAGTTCATTTCTGGAATGAACTCTGGTTTTTTTAGGTTTTTACATGGAGTTCATTTCTGGAATGAACTCTGTTTTTTTTTTAGGTTTTTATATGGAGTTCATATCTGGAATAAACTCTATGTTTTTTAGGTTTTTATATGGAGTTCATTTCTGAAATGAACTCTGGTTTTTTTAGGTTTTATATGGAGTTCATTTCTGGAATGAACTCTTTTTTTTAGGTTTTTATATGGAGTTCATTTCTGGAATGAACTCTGGTTTTTTTAGGTGATTTCTGAAAAAATAAGTAGAAATTAACAGGAGTTCATTTTGAAAAATGAACTGCTACAGAAACATTAGTAGAAATTAACACGGAAGGGTACTTTTATTCATTTATAATATTTTTAAATAATTATGGACCAAACAGTAAATATGTTTTTCAAAGGACTAAACAGACATGGGACCACCTAAAAAAGGACTAAACGATATTTTTCCCGTTAAGAAATCCATTTGCTCGGGATAAGTCTCCATTGCTCAAATAATTTAGACTAATGAATGTTTCTTTATTAGTGCATTACATTAGCGTTCAATGGACAATGTAATTGTGCATCTTAATGAACTTACTCTTTTAGATGTTTCGTAACGTTCGGATGAAACTGCAAAACTATTCAAAACATGAAGACATAGTCTATGTCATTCTCGTAGGATGTACAATTTTATTCAGGCTCCGTGTCATGCAGTTTAGGAGGGCTGTTCTAAAAAACATGCTCTGTGAATCGGACGATCAATGAGTCAACCCAGTTCTTCTTGGAAACTTTAATATTTTCATCATTTTCTCTATAGGTTCTTGTCATTTCTCCTTTGATTTGTTTTTTACTGTTATCTTTCATGATTTAGTTTTGTTCTAATCCTCTAAAAGTCTTTCATTTTATTAATCGGTTTATTCTCTTAACCATTGTTATTATTTTTGATTATGATTAACTAAGTTTCTTGTTTCTCCAAAATGTGTTTGCAGTTAGTATCATCTCCCCTGGCGTTTGCTTTCGTTTGTGTTGTGTTCAAATCGTTTGCAGTGTTTGTCATAAAGCTTTTGATTGTAAGTGTTGCTCGTGTTGATGCCTCTGGTTTTCATGGTGTCAAAGATAAGTTCTCCTGGTTCAGTTTCAACTCAATAAACCTGATTCAGCAGAAATCCCGCTCTTGGAAAAATTTAAAAAATTTCAAATCCCATGGAAGCAGAAATTTATGGAAAGTTAGTTACATAGCCTTCTTAGGATTAACTATTCACATTTGGCATAGTAATTACTCCAAAAATATTATGCGTACAATTTGTTACCATAATACAAGCCTAAATATATTCTCTCTTCCAAGACTAACAGGGGTGTATTGGATTAAGATTTACATGGATATTTAATAATCCTAAAAACTCTTAGGTATTCAATTAGGATATGTAACGAATCATTAAATATCCATGGTATTCAATTAGGATTGTATTAGATTCCTCAAATATCCTAGGTATTCAATTGGCTTAGGATATCTTAGGATAGTTAAGGGACATGATATATATGGATTCTTATGGATATTTGTAGGCAAAATATGTATGTTACTATCTCATATCTTTCTTAACCCAAACTACACGAGTTTCATGGATTCTTATGGACAATTTTTTTTTAATGACAACATGCTATGTTTTTCCACCACCACCACCACACACCACCAACCAACACCAGCACAACCAACACCATCGACCAACGCCGCCACCACCAACCGTCACCACCATCATCGCCACACACCAACCACCACTGCCAACGCCCACCACCGCCCACCACCGCCTCCACTCACCACCTCAACTTTTTTTTTCTTAAGGGAATCATGATGACCGTGGTTTTTTCAAATATATTACTAATTTGTAATATATTTCAATTTTTAAAGATCTAACTACTCCTAAGACAATCCATTATAATCCAGAATCATATATCCATAGGAATCCTAAAGATTATTTAAAAAACGTTATAAATCCACCAGATTCGGGTATAACTAATATCTAATTTTATCTAGATAAATCATGATCCAATACACCCCTGTTAATACATCAATCAAACCATAACCCTTATATCGTCTTGAACCTGTATCTTTTTTTCCCTAGCAACTGCGCAAAACCTAACACATATTTTACAATGGAGGATGGAAATATGAGTCAAGTTAACGATTTAGCTGACAAGTTATTCTAGATCTGGGGGATATAACGATGTAGTGGTGGTCCAACATGCGAATAATAATGAAGAAGTTGAAGAAAGCTCTAACTGAGAAGCAAGTGCCATTGGAAAAGTCATTATAGAAGGAAGAATGAACTCTGTTGTTGTAGGTTTTTATATGGAGTTCATTTCTGGAATGAACTCTGGTTTTTTTAGGTTTTTACATGGAGTTCATTTCTGGAATGAACTCTGTTTTTTTTTTTAGGTTTTTATATGGAGTTCATATCTGGAATAAACTCTATGTTTTTTAGGTTTTTATATGGAGTTCATTTCTGAAATGAACTCTGGTTTTTTTAGGTTTTATATGGAGTTCATTTCTGGAATGAACTCTTTTTTTTAGGTTTTTATATGGAGTTCATTTCTGGAATGAACTCTGGTTTTTTTAGGTGATTTCTGAAAAAATAAGTAGAAATTAACAGGAGTTCATTTTGAAAAATGAACTGCTACAGAAACATTAGTAGAAATTAACACGGAAGGGTACTTTTATTCATTTATAATATTTTTAAATAATTATGGACCAAACAGTAAATATGTTTTTCAAAGGACTAAACAGACATGGGACCACCTAAAAAAGGACTAAACGATATTTTTCCCGTTAAGAAATCCATTTGCTCGGGATAAGTCTCCATTGCTCAAATAATTTAGACTAATGAATGTTTCTTTATTAGTGCATTACATTAGCGTTCAATGGACAATGTACTTGTGCATCTTAATGAACTTACTCTTTTAGATGTTTCGTAACGTTCGGATGAAACTGCAAAACTATTCAAAACATGAAGACATAGTCTATGTCATTCTCGTAGGATGTACAATTTTATTCAGGCTCCGTGTCATGCAGTTTAGGAGGGCTGTTCTAAAAAACATGCTCTGTGAATCGGACGATCAATGAGTCAACCCAGTTCTTCTTGGAAACTTTAATATTTTCATCATTTTCTCTATAGGTTCTTGTCATTTCTCCTTTGATTTGTTTTTTACTGTTATCTTTCATGATTTAGTTTTGTTCTAATCCTCTAAAAGTCTTTCATTTTATTAATCGGTTTATTCTCTTAACCATTGTTATTATTTTTGATTATGATTAACTAAGTTTCTTGTTTCTCCAAAATGTGTTTGCAGTTAGTATCATCTCCCCTGGCGTTTGCTTTCGTTTGTGTTGTGTTCAAATCGTTTGCAGTGTTTGTCATAAAGCTTTTGATTGTAAGTGTTGCTCGTGTTGATGCCTCTGGTTTTCATGGTGTCAAAGATAAGTTCTCCTGGTTCAGTTTCAACTCAATAAACCTGATTCAGCAGAAATCCCGCTCTTGGAAAAATTTAAAAAATTTCAAATCCCATGGAAGCAGAAATTTATGGAAAGTTAGTTACATAGCCTTCTTAGGATTAACTATTCACATTTGGCATAGTAATTACTCCAAAAATATTATGCGTACAATTTGTTACCATAATACAAGCCTAAATATATTCTCTCTTCCAAGACTAACAGGGGTGTATTGGATTAAGATTTACATGGATATTTAATAATCCTAAAAACTCTTAGGTATTCAATTAGGATATGTAACGAATCATTAAATATCCATGGTATTCAATTAGGATTGTATTAGATTCCTCAAATATCCTAGGTATTCAATTGGCTTAGGATATCTTAGGATAGTTAAGGGACATGATATATATGGATTCTTATGGATATTTGTAGGCAAAATATGTATGTTACTATCTCATATCTTTCTTAACCCAAACTACACGAGTTTCATGGATTCTTATGGACAATTTTTTTTTAATGACAACATGCTATGTTTTTCCACCACCACCACCACACACCACCAACCAACACCAACACAACCAACACCAGCACAACCAACACCATCGACCAACGCCGCCACCACCAACCGTCACCACCATCATCGCCACACACCAACCACCACTGCCAACGCCCACCACCGCCCACCACCGCCTCCACTCACCACCTCAACTTTTTTTTTCTTAAGGGAATCATGATGACCGTGGTTTTTTCAAATATATTACTAATTTGTAATATATTTCAATTTTTAAAGATCTAACTACTCCTAAGACAATCCATTATAATCCAGAATCATATATCCATAGGAATCCTAAAGATTACTTAAAAAACGTTATAAATCCACCAGATTCGGGTATAACTAATATCTAATTTTATCTAGATAAATCATGATCCAATACACCCCTGTTAATACATCAATCAAACCATAACCCTTATATCGTCTTGAACCTGTATCTTTTTTTCCCTAGCAACTGCGCAAAACCTAACACATATTTTACAATGGAGGATGGAAATATGAGTCAAGTTAACGATTTAGCTGACAAGTTATTCTAGATCTGGGGGATATAACGATGTAGTGGTGGTCCAACATGCGAATAATAATGAAGAAGTTGAAGAAAGCTCTAACTGAGAAGCAAGTGTCATTGGAAAAGTCATTATAGAAGGAAGAATGAACTCTGTTGTTGTAGGTTTTTATATGGAGTTCATTTCTGGAATGAACTCTGGTTTTTTTAGGTTTTTACATGGAGTTCATTTCTGGAATATGTGTTGGTAAGCTTTCGCTTCAACCAAGTTCATCTTATATTCTTGACAAAAGTCAAAAGATGATCATGTGAAAATCGCCTAGTAACATATTACATGGTTTGTGTGATACAATCATTTGGTGTAGACTTGGAATGTTTCGTTATGATTATTTCAATAACTTGAAATTTGCTTTGACGCTAATAGTGTGTGAAAACGGCTATTGTCATCCTCTAAGAAAGTTTCAATGATTGAAATAGAATTTAGAATACTTAACCAACATTGGATTATAAACATGTTATGCACTCTTGCATATATGTAATCCATGTCCGGGAACCATAGTATGCATACCCGTATGCAAACCTGTTGGTCTGAGAAGTCCGGGAACCTAAGTACACATACCCGTACGCGTACTGGCGTAAGGTTTAGGTCCGGAAAATTCTGCTGGGTTTGGAGGTATACATACCCGTTCGCATACTGGAGAAAACCAAACTTGGTACGGCTACTTAAGTATGTATAACCGTTTGCAAACTTGAGTGGTTAAAGTTCTAAAGTCTGTTATGACATGAACTAATAGATTAATATAATAAGGAATGCATTCTTTGCAAACCATGGCTATAATGTTCATGAATTGATTCGAGTAAATCAAACCGATTTTTCTTCAACTGTGTTCTTGTATACTTCTATGAGAATATAACAATTGAACAACTCTTTAACTAGTTTCATCTGAGTCATTTGAACTAGTTATGGTTAAGATGAATAAGGTTGATATGAGAGTGTTCATATAGCTAACCTCGGTTAACTACTGTTGAGCCAACATAGTGTACACGTTTAGGTACGGTTGCTCAAACCTAAATGAGGGTACATTTCATTTGTGTATGACAAGCTAAGTTCGATCTAACGGTTGAAAGATATTAGCTTGAATCTAATCAGGTTTTCATCTAACGGTGAATATTGAATGCTTTGTTACCAAGGTAACTTAGATTGCAAACCCCGATTTGAAAACTATATAAAGGTGAACTCTAGCAACTGGGAAACCTAATCCCCACACCTCCTGTGTGATATTAGTTGCGACTAGAGTCGATTCTCCTTTAGCCTTAGGTTTTTCACGAAACCCTGTAGGTTAACGACTTAAAGACGTCATTGGGATTGTGAAGCCAAATCCAACTAATTTCTCTGTAGTTGTGTGTTCTGATCTTACTTTTACTATCGTGATTGAGTATTATCTTTACTAAGATTTGCTTGAGATTTATCTCCGATGGGTAAGATTAAAAGTAGTCACAAACATCTTCGTCTCATCGTTTGTGATTCCACAATATCTTATTTCGCTACCATATAATTAAGATAATTGTGAGGTGATTGATAATACTTGGCTGTTCTTCGGGGATATAAGTCCGGTTTATCAATTGGTTCCTGTGCACCTTGATTTATCAAAAGACGCAACAAAACTCGTAGGTATTTCTGTGGGAGACAGATTTATCTGTTCCAATAGACTTTTTTGAGTGAGACAGATTTTTTTATCAAGTCTTCGACTTTGGGTCGTGGAAACTCTTGACTGTAGGTGAGATCATCTAAGGAATCAAGTGCGTAGAATCCTGTTGGGGTTCAGAGACGTAAGGAGCGCAACTGTACCTTGATCAGTGTGAGATCGGTTAGGACTCAACTACATTCCAGTATAAATTTCATTGGAAGTAAGCAAGTGTCTGTAGTGGCTTAATACAGTGTGGTGTTCAAAGCTAAACTAGGTCCCGGGGTTTTTCTGCATTTGCGGTTTTCCTCGTTAACAAAATTCTGGTATCTGTGTTATTTCTTTTACGCATTATATTTTGTTATATAATTATAAATATCACGGGTTGTGCGTTAAGATCAATCAATTAAATAATCCAACCTTTGGTTGTAGATATAAATTGATTGGCACTTGGACATTGGTCTTTGGTACCGTTCAAGTTATTTCTCTTATTCAATCGGGCTCGCAGATTCCTATTTGTTGATTGCAGGTTGAATTGATATATATAGATATAAACTCTTTGATATACTTTTCTCTAGATTGCGTCTGACTGTCTAGTTGATTCTCTTGAAAGTATATTGGAGTTCGTCTATTCAGATTGCCGAACGAAATATTGGGTGTGGTTGTTGTACCCCCGCCTTTTCACCTTGGTATGATAATGTTTTTGAAACAATTAAAAACTTATTCTTTTTTATTGTTCTTTTGTCAAGTATGTATGAATAACCTCCTTCAGCTAGTACGAGCCTTAATCTAAACTTAAGATTTTCTTTTCTAAACTGTTATAAATACATCTGGTGCAAATAATTCAATAGTAAAGACATCTGGTGCAAATAATTCAATAAGAAAGCTGTAACAAAATGTTGGTAATTTGGAAAGAAAGATGTGCTAGAATCTCCCACAACAAAGCTACTATTTAGGTTCAAACTTCCTTAGCTTATTCACAGAGACTTGGAGTTCTGGAACCTTGCTAATTCTAACCAAGATTATGAGACTAATCTAATAGCTAACATTAACTCTTATATTAACCTTGTCTTTGTTTTTTTATTCCCCTTGTCATTATGAAACAAAGTTATATTTTGATTTATCTTGGATAAAATAATTTATGCAAGATATGGTCTAATTTTAAGAAATATTGCACATACATGGGCTAAAGCTTGTACTAAGATATCCAAAGCAGCCAATCATGAATAAATATAGGTGTAACGTTGCTTCAAGTGGCTGGTTGACAAACGAAACATGAATAAAATTTTTTTTTGGATAGAAGGAGACCGAGGATACTAGAGTTTGCAAAAGGAAAACATGACTTTTATTAGGTAGAAAATCAAGTTGTAATTTGGAAAGGTTTGAGCGTTTCAAAGTTGGCTTTGAGTGTGTTAAAGCAGTGCAACAATTGTTGGGGCTTTTCTTTCATTAAAAAATTAGGAAACAAGGCTGCAAATATTTGGGTAAAGGAGGCAAGATAAATGACTTAAACAAGATTTGGATTAGGTAAATGCCTAACTTTATTTCTTTTTTATATTAAGAAAAATTATTGTTTGGTCAATTTATACCCATTGGCATTTCGTTTTGGTCCATAGAGAAAAATGCATGTTCATTTTGGTCCATAATTATTCGAAAATATTATGTGGACCAAAATAACTTTCCTTAATTATTACCGCCTTCAGTACACCCAACTACCAAAAAACGTTTCATTTCCTATTTTGTCGATTCCATCTCCTCTTTTCATTTCCGTGATTGAAAACCCTCACGATTGTAAATCTATAAACCCTAAAAATTCATTAATCAAAATCAGAAACAAAAGAAAATAATACATCCAAAAAAAACTAGAATATATCATTCATCAATCAAAACATCGATCAACAAAAACGCCAGAAAATGACGATAAATAAAAAAAATCAAAACCTTAAATTTCAGAATCAAAAAAGAAAACAAAAGACAAAACAATAATAAAAAAGAAAACCAGAAACTAGTTGTAGTTGAAGAAGAACCAATTTAAAAGAATATGATATAAAATGAAAATCGAAGAAAATCAGCAATGGTACAATACAAAAAAAATGTCAAAATCAAAGTACTACAAGTTGATTTTTGATGTTGAATATTATTTTGAATGCATGTTCATCGTGTTTCTGCTGTTTCATGTTGATTTAACTATATCAGTTATAGGTAATGTATACCTTGTCGGAGTTCATGGAACAAAATGAAGTATAATTAATTTTTGTTAGCACTATAAATCTAGATGCTACTGTTCATTTTGTTAACAGACTGTTTGTCCTTCTTTTTGAAGATTATGGAGCGGAATGAAGTTAAAAAAAAAATAGATATCTAGATGTTATTGTTCATTCTATTTTATGGTTGAGAGTTCATCATATTGAATGAACTCCAAGTATTGGTGCTTCTTTGTGTGGATGAAGTTCATTTTTTAGAATGAACTCTGAACTTATCAGATGATTTTTTTCTTTGAGATTCCATTCCATTAAATGAAATCCGAATGTGGGTACTTTTTTGTCTGCATGGTCTTCATTTTGCAGAAGAACTCTGAACTTATTAGATGTTTTTCTTCTTTGAGCGTTGATTATACTGAATGTACTCCAAGTATTGGTCCTTCTTTGGTATTAAGATATCTGTTATAGACTTAATTCTGTACGAAGTGATTTTTTTTATGTACACAAAAAGGTGTAGCTTCGCTGCACTCATTTCACTTGCCAGTAGTATTAAAGCACCAGGAAAAACAGGTATAAATGAACAAAACTAGTCAAATAAAATCAAGGTGACCAAACATGTGGTACAAAAAATCCAGCCATATTATTTTTTAATAAATGAAAACCATTTAATTAAAAAGTGACATAAAAACCCCAAGTCAAATAATAATGTGCAAATTTAATTTTTATTACTTTAAAAAAAAGCCAAACATACCCTTTTTACCTTGTTTTCTTCTTCTTCTTTCCTTTCTTTTTTCTATTTCTGCGGTCTTCATCTCCCACCACCATTAACACCAGCAACAACAAATATCTCTCCATGAACACCATCGCAAGACCTCCGTCACCACCAGCAACAACAACTCCGTCACCACCAGCAGCAACACCTTCGTCTCCTCCACGAAACCTTCGTCTCTTTTTCTTCTATTTCTATTCAGATCTATCACCAACAGTAGCTCCACCACCATCAAACCAACCGATGTGTCCAGATCCGCCACCAACAGAACATCCGTCTCCTCCATTAACACCATCATCACCTCCGTCTCCTCCATCAACACCATCATCACCTTCTTCTTCTCCGTTTACCGATTTTCCATCAACAACACCGCCTCCTCTTATTTTTGTTTTTCCCACCAGTACATCAGATCCGCCACCAACACTACTTCTACCTCCTCCTTTTATCATCTAAAACCACCACCAATACCTTCAAATCGGCCACCAACAACACCTCATCTACAATCAACACCAGTACCTGCAGATCCGCTCCCAACATCACCTCCGCCTCCTCGTTCAATCCTCTACAATCACCACCACCACCTTATGATGTTTTCATCACCAGCAAATGATGATACATCTTCAAAGTCGAAATCAATATTGTGTTGGGAAATGACAGATTTATGATGAAACCAAAATTGGTTTCATCAAATTCTGACAGTTTTGGTTGGTGAAAACAGTAAACTAATGATGAAACCAAATTTGGTTTCATCATAAACTTGCCTATTTTCTGTCATGAAACCAAAGATTTTAATGATGAAAATTAAGTTTATGATGAAACCAAATTTTGGTTTCACCTGATTTTTGTCTAGTTTATTCGGTCTGACTTGGAAGACGTCATGTTTGGTTTCATCATTGAAGTTATGTTGGTGAAATGACAATATGTGGTTTCGATTGTATGTACGGTGGTTTTGATGATATGTGTGTATGAATTGGGAGAATGTGTATAGCAGGGTCTGGTACTGGTACTCCAAGTATTGATGAAGAAGTTTTGTTGGTAGTGGTGGCCTTAACTGAAGTTATGGAAGTGATAAAGAATGGATTAACTGAGTAAGGGTGATGCTAATGTAATGAGAGTTGTAGTTGAGCTTCAGGTGTTGCATAAAGGACTGGTATGGGTTACAATTAAAGAGGTGTATGTCTGCATTGTTAAAAGTGTAATGAATTGGCTGAAGTTGATGAAACCTAATTAGGTTTCATCGTATTTTTTTTCATTTTGTTGAATATTAATATCTGTGAAGCTAATTTTTGATGGTGGGATACAAGTGGATTATTTTTTGTTGAAACTGGTTGTAGTTGAGGGGGTAATGGTAGTGGTGGTTGTGGTGCTGGTGGTTGTGGTAGCGATGGGGGTGGTGCAGTTGACGGTGGTGGTAGGTTTCATCTTATTGTGGATTGTTTTTTTGTTGAAAGTAGTCTTAGTTAAGGAGGTAATGGTAGTGGTGGTTGTGGTGATTATGGTTGTGGTGGCGATGGGGGCGGTTCAGTTGACGGTGGTGAAAGGTTTCATCTTATTGTGTTTCATTTTTTCTTCTTCTTCTTTCTCCTTTCTTTTATGATGAAACCAAAATTTGGTTTCATCTTATTTTGGTGAAACCAATTTTTGGTTTCATCATTTTTCTGGTGGTGGCACGGTGGTGGTCGGTGGAGGCGGCAGTGGTCGGTGGCGGCGGCGACGAAGGTGGTCGGTGCGGCGGCGACGACTGGCGGTGGTGGTGTTGCTGGTGGTGGGTTGTTGTTCGTGGTGATAATATAATAAAATTTAAAGGTTGGGTTGATTTTTGTTTTTGTTGGGGTGATTTAAATAGTAGAAGGGTAATATAGACAGTTTATGTTAAATGGGGTTTTTGTGAACATTTTGTTTTGGTGGAGTTTTTGTGCATGGATGTGACACCTTTGGGGTTATAACTCGCGGACCGATAAATAAATACCAAAAAAAGTTGTTGACCGAGAGTTTGTCATGGAATGTAGTGGAAGTATTTTTGGAAGACAATGAAATTTTTGTTGCTACTTAATGGAATAAATTAACAAGAGGTGTACAAATTTCATGGGTAGTGCACAATTTTTTTCCTGGCCAAGATGGTATATTCACTTTCCAAGTAATGGAGATAGCATACATTTTAACATCCTCGCCAAAAGAGTTATCACTAGTATTTGGGATTCCATATCTCGGGAGAAGGAATAGAATAGGCTTCTTAGACTCAAGAAATGCGATGACTAGACGCTTGGAAAGTTCTACACAACCTATAAATCTGCTCCACCCAACAAAAAAGTATTTTGATATAAGAAAGAAAAATTTGAAAGAAAAAATCATTGAGTTGATTAAAATCTATTGAAGATCTTGTAATCCTATTTTAATTTTTTTATCTAGTTGATAGGTGAAATATTTGCACAAGTTAGGTACTCAAATGCTTTGTTTTCTTGATAGTTTTATTATTATGTTTTGGTGTTATTTAATTTTGAGTTTCTTAGGTATTTGGGGTCATCTTAACTAAAAGGAAGTGGAGCTCGTTTAAATCAGGGATTTCTTGTCATCATTTTGAATATGAGGAAATGACAAAACCAACAGCGAAAGAATAGAGTCATTCCGACGTTGTATGAGAAAGTTATGAGAAAAATAAGAATTTCGGGAATTGAAATATCCAAAAGAGCGAAATGGTCATTTTACAACCAACTGAGAAGCTTGGGAAATGATAAGGGGTGCACGTCATTATTACTAACCCATTAGCCGCTAAGGGGAGGTCAACTTTCCCACTTTAAATACACGTATAGAAGAAAGAGCAATGCTATCCCGCACGACAGTGCAGGAAAGCTCTATAAGGTAGCGACTTATATACCGTCAGATTATATTTCCCACCGTCAAAATATATTGAATTAGTTTTCTTAAAATATTGCACCCGGCTAACTTATAATATTGGAAACAATCCCTTTTTAGATTAGTTTTATTTCACTCTATGTCATTTTTCTCTTCTGCGCTACTTCCAATGATTAGTTTGGAAGATGAATTGATTATCGAAATTGAATTCAACATACCTAAAAAAAATTGCTTCATCCTACAAGAACACATCTACCAAATTTGGAATTTGTAGCTCACTTTTTTGGTTCTCCTCATGCTTCCTAACTACTCACCATTAAATCCCCTATAGAAAAACTATGTCTTGTCGTTGATTTCTTACGGTTCAATTATTAAACTAAAAAATCATGGATTGCTAAGATCACCGATGGTGGAGAAACGAAGGTTACTGTTATTTCTCTCGTCGTAGTAGCAGAGAAATCATCAAAGGTGAATGAGTTTGGTTCTGATTTCATCTATTTAATCTCATCTTTGATTTTTGACTTTAAGTATTTATGGATTTCATCGACAAAGATTTGCAATTAAGATATAAGGATAAGAAAAGAGTGAAATATATAAAGATTTTCAAAAACATAAACCTAATTACATCATTTCAATCACATCAAAAAACACCCATTGATTATTATCTGGGTTTTTGCTCTTGTAAAAAGAGAGGCCTTTATGGATTCTAATTATATTGTTCCTTTGAATACAGTTGAACTGCATTCATCCATATATTTGATTTATGGGTTTCTTTGTTCCTTTTGATTTCGTTGATAGGTGATGAAGAAAAATGAATAATTTAGTATCAACAAGCACAGATTCTGTTTTAGGAGAAGCAACAAAAGAAAAAATTGAAAGAAATGTGGTGTTGCAAATGGGTGTTTAAAGAACATTAAATAAAATATTAAAAATAAATGGGGATTTTTTTGAATTCGCGAAATTAACTTGGAGGACTTTTGTACAATTAATTTTATAAACATCTGTAAGACTCCCATCAATGGTTGTGATTTATCATGTAACATCATCTAATGGTGACCAACCCGCTACCTTATAGAGCTTTTCCGCACTGTCGTGCGGGATAGCACCGCTCTAAAATAATTTTGAATTCAATGGACATGTGATATAAGAACTCCTGTTTACATTAAGGGACACCTCAACCTTTGAATTAAATTTTGACAGGAACATTGGTCGTGACCAGTGCTTCTTCTTCCTCGTGACTGAGATACAACTCCACTGTTCTAACTTACTTAACAAAAACTTAATGTCCAAAACCAGGGTCTGATTCATCCAATGAACATAAAATGTTTGTTCATTGATGGATTTTATTAAAACTTGACTATCTGACTCAAAACTACTCTCATGAGCCTTCTTTCAATTCCATAGTTAACTGTTGCAAGCATTGCTTTGCACTCCAGATCCTCCACTTCAATCGCCAGAGTCATTCCTCCATCAAAATAGTCTCCTTGTACTCCAATGCAGTTACCTTCAAAATTCCTCACAATTAGTCCAATTCCACCTTGTAAACTATTTGGAATGATATGCTGAAATATTTTAGAACATTTATCCTTCCAAATGGTTAATTCTCGCTTCTGGTTGATTCTGGCACCACCAGTTTTTTGTTTTTGGAAAACTTATTAAATTTAAACCAAATAAAATCAGGAAAATATTTCTTTTGCCAAGAATAAGATATCTAATTTCTCTACATTCTAAAAATAGATGTCTAAAATCAAAGTTCACAAATTAATTGAATAAATTACAACATGGTATATGCTATTCGTCATGATTTGATCTTAAAATTATTACTCATCACGATTTCATCACATAAAATTAAGAAAATTATATAATTAAATAAAATATCCATAGTCCAGTGTCTAATTTACACTTTTAAAAATTAAACTAATCATAACTAATTACATTCTAACGCTGAAAATTAAACTAATTCTAATTATAATTTCAATTGAGATGAAAAATAAAATTTTCCATCAAATATAGATGAATGATTAAAATTTATATCAGAAATACCTAGAACAGTGAATGATTATCCAGTGATCAAAGTATACTTCTCCAGCCGCCGATAAATTGACAAGCCCTGTCAAATAGTGGTATACAAATTAAAATCATTACTAAAAGAAGAAAAAATTAAGCAAAACACTCAACATCAATCCTAAGCAAGAGGAAAAGAAAACTAAAAAATTGTGGGGAAACAATAAATTTTCAATATTATCTTCATCCCTGCCAAAACAAAGATATGCTTAATACTTTTTGTTAACAAAAATATACCAGAAAAATAAATTGCCCTAACTAAAAGTGTAAAGTGATAGATATTCTACAATAGGAGTAGTATTTATTTTTGGTGATACTTTTAATTCCAAAAAATAAAAAAAACTATCAATTATATATTTCTATTCTTAGATTGTGTCAAAAGATACTCAACATATTTTTTTGAACAAAAGATTACACCAAGTAAAAACTATTTTTCCAAATGTATTAAAACTTTCGATATTTTAGATATAGATTAATATTATTTCCAAATCAAGATCTTTAATTTATGGAATTTGTAAATCTGGTGTTTCTCTATATAAAGCGTTCCATGCAAAAACCAAAACCTAATGCCCACGATGCTTTTCTTCCATGATCTTTTTTTCTTGTGGTTTAGGATTTGGCTTTTTTGTCTTATCTATTTTATTTTCTTGCGGTTTATGATTTTTTTTTGTCTGATCTATTTTTTCTTTTCGTTTTGCAGGTATTTATCATGTATCTGTCGTGAATTTTTTTTGCTTGATCATGCACCTGCTGTAACCGGGCATACCGCCAAGCAATATCTAGGTATAAACTCATTAATTCTTGCAAATATAGTTGCAGTATCGAACACCATGGTTGTTTATTATTTTGCAGCATCAACACGATTTGCATTTGCAACTCTTATTATTGTTTATTTATGTTGTTGCTGCTTCACCTGCTGCTAACTCCGGCAATAAAGGTTAGTTCAATTTATCCATGATCGTGCTCCTACAATTGTTATTTTTATTTTTATTTTTTTTATTTTTTTTTTCCTTTTTTTAAATGTTTTTATGATGGTTCTCTTTTTATGTTTTTAATTGCTGGTTAATTAAAATCAAGGTAACAAAGTGATCTTTGGCTTTGGAAGGGGTATTTCTTCACTAGGTTGGCAGACTTAATAACGAGGAACTCGAGGAAGACTACATTTCATTGTTGTTTGCATTTTTTTATCTGTTAAATTGGTGGTGTACTTAGCTGGAGCTGGGTTGAATAAGATCATGGCTAATGGAAAACTAATGAAAAAATCATTGAGCTGTAGCATAGTCCCAAGGGCGCAAAGATATGGTGTGCTGTATTTTCGCTTCTTATGGTTTTAGAGTGATGATAGACTCACCGAAGTGCAGTATCGTGATGTGTACCGAGAGGGGATATGACGGCCTCAATGTCACCCTCTCTGCATTGGGACAGGGGTCTCACACGGTGCTGCACTTAACGGTGTATCTAACATTTTCGTTGGTTTTATTCCTTTGTAACTGAAGTAATTCTATGTTTTCAGGTTTTTGACTAATCTTCAATCGGCTGCGCTTCTAAGAAGCCAAACATTAGTTACATCTTCGTATTAAAGAAGAACCTGCAAACTTTTCATACAAAATGGATCACTTTGTCTGAAATAGTAACTTCGTTACAAGGCTTAATAATCAGAACAGTGAGAACACCTTCGGTACGTAGTTCTTCATTATTATTAGCTCTTCCGAAATTGTAGTCAACCAGATAATCTTAGTCTTGTGACTTGCGGCAATGAGATCATAATAATGAAGAGTGTAATCGTTTTGATTCGATACGTATATCAGGTGGTAGATGATAAAATTATGACAACTATTATTGAAAAAAAAATAACAAGAGAAGCGTGGCTTTGATAAGAGAAACACCTGTGATTATGAAGTCTTTAGATACAGATCAAGTAAAGGATCACCGTGGACCAATTGGCATACACGTATTTGCTGCTCAGGTGGAGCAGCTTAGGATTGACCAGAAAGCTTTCATATCTATATTTGGTTAGCAATTACGAGACTTCAATACTAGCAGATGGAAAAATTGTCTGTGCAATAGAGATGAATAAATGAGTTACTAATATGCTAGCCCGAGGCATAAGCTAGCTCAAGTTTATTAAACATATTATAACTTCATTTTCTCCAATAGTATATACTCTGGTATAATAATCTGGTATATATACCTTGGTCCTTCTTCATCACAGCTTTCTTTTCCTGGTTGAGTGTGCGGTCAGTCTTATATAGCTTATTTTTTCCCCCTATCTGTGTTCTGTTGTGCCTTCCAATTAATGATAACAATTGTGTATCGCAGCCTAATTTATGGTAATAAGAATAAGTGAGGATGTACAAGGCTTAATTGACGCAGCTCTTTATTTTTTGTTGTATTTTATTTTGTTTCGCAGATATCTCAAAAACTACACACGATCGAAAATTAATCTCTCCTACACACTTATGGTAATTCTTCGTTAAATGAAAAAATTGGTAGGGTTATGTTTTCTTTTTTCTTTTTCGTCAGTATGATATTTAGACTAGAAATCATGAAAGCTTCTAATTTGAACTTCAAGTATACAGTAATTGACGTTTTGGCTAACAAATGATGGCAGGCATGACGGAAAATCAGCAGCTTTTGAAGTATGTTGAAGAGGAGGAATGCTACTCATAATGGAATGGTTGATGACGCAATTCAATTAAGGAATGGGGCTTACACTAAAATGGATTTGATCATATGAACTGGCGATGAATTACTGAGTACAGTTTTTGCCATCTCATATGTGAATCTTTTGGAGAACCAGTTGGAAAAAATATATTTGGCTCAGACAAGCATCTTGGTCCTTGGTATCATTGGTCCAGGGACGGGAATATGTATATCTGAGTACATATTACATATCACTTGCTTCTGAGTTACAATGCCAATATGGAGTTGTATCCTCAAGTGTTTTTGGATAAACTAGAGTATACACATATTCCAAGTCATAGGCTACAATTAAAAGTTGGAATACCGATTATTCTTCTCAGAGACATCAACAGAAGAGAGGGCGTCGTTGGAGGTATACGATTGGTTATAACACAATTAGGCGCTGAGGAAATTGTGGCAGAATTCCTCACCGGTGCTAGCTGGTAAGATAGCGATAATACGGCGCAGGGCAATAATGTTGAACAATACACTGCCGGTAATCAGGTATCAATTTCCTGTGAAAGTATGCGTAGCAATGGCAGTTGGCGGTGGCAGGGATCAAAACCTACTCCACGCTGGGTTCTTCTTAAGTTCTGGAACTTATAGTGAACATCCGGAGTACATTGGTGTTTCGACAAAGGAGGCAATGTATGGTAGTACAAAATTGGAGATTAAAAAAGGAACAACAAGCAAAACACTATACAAAATCCACTGTTTACAAGCAAAACTTTGAGAATTCACGGTTCATGGATGATACTATAAACCAGACCATGGCAAATGCGAATGCAGAGGATGGTTTGGGATCTTGATGTCAAATTAGAGTCCAGCATCGAGTTTTATATTTTGACACTTAGGTTTTGATGTCAAATTAGAGTCCAGTATCGAGTTTTATATTTTGATACTTAGGTTTTGAGAAATATGTGGTTTCAGTTTTTACATGTAACAGTACTATATTTAAGAAAGCATTTTGGTGCTTTCAAATTTTGTAAGTTTCAGAATGTCAATGCTGTGTATCCGGGTAATAAATAATATGGCAAAGTATGGTTATCTCATGCTTGAAGATATGCGCATCGACAAAAAGAAAAAAAAACATGCAAGGAAAATAAGATAATCCTGGAAGTAATGGGCGTTAATCTACGCTTAGGAAATAAATGATATGGCAAAGAATGGTTATCTCATGCTTGAAGATATGCGCATCAACAAAAAGAAAGAAAAAAACATGCAAGGAAAATAAGATAATCCTAGAAGTAATGGGCGTTAATCTACGCTTAGGAAATCTGATGAAAAGCAACCCTGCTTTTAAACAATCTTTAAGATAATCCTAGAAGTAATGGGTGTTAATCTACGCTTAGGAAATTTCATAAAAAGCAACCCTGCTTTTAAACAATCTTTATTACATCCTCATACTTCCCATCGTATGAGGGATTGAATCTAGGCGAAATAACATTCTGTACTTCACAAAAAACAATATCAAAATCCAAACTGGGCAGGACAGGCCTCATCATGGAATGAATATCGGAACCCTCTTTGCACGCCTGATATTCTGCAAAGAATGGTATCTTCTTAGCGATATTTTACTTCTTTATGACAAGTATTGATTTTTAGCCTGAAT
Source organism: Papaver somniferum (assembly GCF_003573695.1). Lineage (NCBI taxonomy): Eukaryota > Viridiplantae > Streptophyta > Magnoliopsida > Ranunculales > Papaveraceae > Papaver > Papaver somniferum. Next base: position 41,975,773 of record NC_039368.1, read on the forward strand.
ATCTTCGTGATCTAAAAAGAATTAAAAAAGAAATTGAGTTTTAACCAGAATATCTTCGTGATCTAAAAAAAAATTAAAAAAGAAATTATCGAAAGAAATATATCTATGATTTTGTACATGGACATGAAAACCTAAATACAGTAAGGAGTTGTTAGCGATATTTTACTTCCTTATAACAGGTCTTGAATCTTCGTGATCTAACCAAAATTAAAAAGGAAAATATAGGAAGAAAAATATGGACGTGATCTAACCAAAATTAAAAAAGAAAATATAGGAAGAAAAATATGGAATAATATGTATGAAGAAAGATATGGAATAATATGTATAATTTTGTGCATGGACATGGAAACCTAAATATCCTGGTATATTTAGGAAAAAACTAACAATTATGTACGAGTATCACTACCTGCACGTGAGAATCAAAGCTGACAAAAATAAATGGCAAAAATTAACAGATTCACAAAATAAAAAACACATTATGCTTAAGGACCAATATGAGAGGGAAAAGTATACGTATCTCTACCTTGAAGAACTGTGCATCAACAAAAAAAGGAGGATATACGAAGAAAATAAGGAAATCCTAGAAGAAACAGGTGATAATCTTCGATTAGATGAGAATGATAGGGTTCTGTTCAACCAACCAGGAGATATTTAGTTCCTATCAGATAATTTAAATTTACTTTCGAGCGAATGTGGGTTTGCTATTTTCAAAAAAGTTTTTATTGTTTAACTCCAGAGAATTATAGTAGTCAAATTAGAGTATCTCAGTTAATCATCGAATCCAATAAATTTCATCATTGAACAAATTGAATAAAGAAGATGGAAACAAATTGCACTGGTACGTTGTAATTCTCATGAGTTGTACGTGAGACCGGGTATACTTCGGTGCTCCAAAGGGTTGGTTTTTTTCAAGAAAAAGGCGGAGAGAAAATTGATTTTTTTATTTTGTTTTAATGGAATCGTCGCTGGGAATGAGGAATATCTGAATCGTATTGGATACAACAGATTGCATCCAATACGATTCAGATGTTCCTCATTCCCAGCAACGATTCCGTTAATCCATTAATGATGGTCTTCTTTGGATTTTCTGTAACTAAAACCCTAAATTTGAATAAAAAATGGACTGTAGTTACATTCATACTGATTTCCAATCCGTTTAAGATGGAATTGATCCTGTCGAAATAGAACCAGAACCAAAACCAATGAACGCTTATTCCATATACCCATTTCAGCATAAAACCTATTCCATTTGCCCATTTCCAACCCGTTTACAATTTAATGGGCCAGTGCATGAGAATATGCTAAAAACCTAATTTAATATCACTTCATAAAACTATATATGTCTGATCAAGAGGTGCAACCATAGCTCCATATCACTTCCCGGTTGTATTCTATCTGATTCTTAAATCTTGATGGATATCAAAGCATCATTCTCAAAGGTACGACAATAACTTCTTTATCGAATTTTTGTTTTTGATTTTTCTATCTATATATATCAAAACATATTATCGTTCTATTTAGCATGTTATCATACTCTTTGTTTCGTTATAACAGATGAGCGTGCTCCAATCCATAGATTTGTTATTTAATATGGCCGATCCAAATATTGATTTGATGGTTCCTCGAATAGACAACATCGTATGTATAAGTTCATTGCGGGTTTCACAAAATTGATTTCGTTTTTTTAGTACAAAACATGGTTAGTCATTCTCTTTTGGGATTATCTTACTTTTCACGTGATTTAATCATTTGATAAGCATGATGTATTTTAAGGTTTTCGCATGATTTAATGTTGTTAATGACACACAATATATAGTAGATCGTACGATAAACTTGAATACTTTTGGGATTGTATTACTTTTCACATGATTTAATCATTTGATAAGCATGATGTATTTTAAAGTTTTCGCATGTTTTAGTGTTGTTAATGGCGCACAATATATAGTAGATCGTATGATAAACATGATGTATATTTTATTTCGTGTTAATCATATTATGGCTTACTGTTTATTGAACCACAGGTATGGCAGAAAATCAGTATTTGAGAAATCTTTTAAGTACCATTAACGGAGGAGATCAGGCAGTGATTACTACCCGGACAAAGTTCTATCTATTTCTCTTAACATATAATGAGTTTCTCAATGAAATAATCGCAGCCTCATATGGATATTTGGTGAAAAATAAGTTCAGAAAATAGTACGTTGCTCATGCTGCTATTCCCGCTCATCAAGATGACAAAATCAATGAAATAAATAAGCTCATCTCCGCCCTGTTTCCAGAAGAAGGATGTGAGTATCTGAGCAGAGATTGTGTATCTTTTACTACTGATAATTACACTGAAGCAGTGCAGTTGTATCCTAGGAAATTTCTGAACAAGGTTGAAAATGCGTAGATGCCACCTCATGAACTAAGATTAAAAATTGGATTACTGATTATTCTCTTGAGTGCACTATCAAGGAACCAAGACATTGTTGAGGGCACAAGGTTGATTATAACACAGTTACTGAAACATGAAATTGTTGTAGAAGTGTTAACAGGAGTTGCAGTCGGGGAAAAAATGGTAATAGGGAGGCATGTAATGAAATCAAGGGACACCATACCACTAACTAGATGTCAGTTTCCACTAAAAAATTCCTTTGCAATGCACACTGACAGATGCAAGGCACAAAGCTTACACAGTATTGGCTTTTAGTTGGAGGATGAAAATCCGTCATACATTGGCTTTTCAAATACAGCTAAGGAACCATCAAAAACAAAAATCACTATCATCAGAAAGAATGATTTACCAGATGGATACACCAAACTATTGTCCATCAACACAATCCTGAAAATTCCGAGTCTATAGACCATATTATTCTCCAAGCAGTGGCCTATAATAGGAATCGTGAATAGAAGGTTAGAGTGATTTGAGTCCTTAATTAGAGTTTTTTTTTTATGATTACTTAGGAATGAGTTTTTCTTTTATTTTTATTAGAAATAAATTTGTTTAGAAATCAGAAACAATTCCAACTTTGTTATAGTTTCCCTTTTCGTAAATGTTATGGTTCCCTTTTAGTAAATGTCATATTTAACCCCTTTTTATTCATTTTTGTCTTACACACTTATTTGAAATTACCGTGGTTTTGTAGTATATTCTCTATATAATGGTTTTGTAGTATATTCTCTGTATAAAAAGAGCATACAATATCCCATAAGCAATAAACAAACCCGTGCATCGCACGGGTGAAAAACGAGTTAATATTAACAACTAGCCAGATAGATCTAGAATAAGAGTAGTTCAACAACAAATGATCCGCTGATTCAAGAGGATGATTACATAAGCTGCAATGCACATCAATGTTAGGTTTATATCTAGCAATCTTATCTCTAGTTGGGACTATATCCTTCATGCATTTCCATATAAAAAGTTTAACTTTATGAGGTAAGTTAACCTTCCAAACTTTTTTCCAAACCTGATTAACAACTGGTTGACTACCTGCAGTAGGATTAGGAGTTCTAGTCAGCACATTATAGACACTTTTAACAGTAAATTGACCTTTCCTATCAGGCAACCAAATGACGGTATCACTTCCAGTAGTAGTTACTCTCATAGCTAAAATATTATTAGAAGAATCTGAAGAGAAGAAATAGTGTATCAAGAGGGAATTCCAAGTTCTAGTGTCTTCAATAAAAAGATCAGAGACACATACATAGGAAACAATGTTCACTAAGCCATCAGCTGGAGTGGGGGGATGGTCAAGACCAATTACCCAACAATCTAACCAAATTTTAATTTTAGAACCACATCTTACAGCCCAGCAAATATTATATCTAATGATAGTTATACATCTATAGATATCCCTCCATATCCAATAACAATTATCCTTAAGTTTTTCTAGATGCAATATATTACAATCTTTAAAGTACTTGGCACTTAAAAGCTTGACCCACAGTTCATCTTGTTCAGCAAGAATTTTCCAGACTAACTTACAGATAAGAGCAGTATTAAAATATTATAAATCTCTAAATCTTAACCCCCCCTTAAATCCTTATGAATATTTATGTTATCCCAAGAAGTGAATTTTATACCATTACCTGCCTTATGCCCCCACCAGAAATTTCTCTGCAAAGTGTCAAGATGTTTGATCAAAGTAGAAAGAATTTTTAAACATCCCATTTGATAAGCAGGTAAAGTATTCAAGACAGATTTGATTAAAGTTGATCTACCTGCTTGATTAAGAGTGCTACTGACATAGTTGTTCAGTCTAGCTTGAAAAGATTGCATTAAGGGATCAAAGAATTTGATCTTAGAATGTCCAAGCAAAAGAGGTGCTCCTATATATTTATCAGAATCACAGACAATAGACATATTCAAATCTCTAGCAAGAACAACACAATCACTAGGACTTAAACTCTTACTAAAGTGACCTGACAACTTACCAAAATCATTCAAAATATGCAAAATGGCATTAATATGTTGCATATTAGCTTGACCAAAAATTAAATGGCATCTGCAAACAACAAATGAGTAATGTCAGGAGCTTTCCTAGAGGCTTCGACACCCACAATAGTTTTATTAGTTTCAGCAAGCAACAAAGTTCTGGAAAGATATTCCATGACAAGAATAAAAAGATAAGGGGATAAAGGATCACCTTGTCTTATGCCTCTAGTTGGCTCAAACTGATCATAAGGAGAACCATTAAAAAGTACATTGATGCTTGTAGTGAAAACACATTGCATAATAAGATTGCAGAATTCCTTACTAAAACCAATTTTTCTAGGACTTTTCCAATAAAGCTTCATTCTAATCTGTCAAAAGCTTTTGACAGGTCAAGCTTAAGAGCCATTGTACCACTGAAACCTTCCTTGTGTTTCATGGAGTGAATCATTTCATGGTCAATAGTAATATTGTCATGAATTGCTCTACCTGATACAAATGCAACCTGATAAAGTGAAATTAACTTCTTAAGATAGGGTTTTATTCTATTAGATAAAATTTTAGAAACAATCTTATAAGAAGCATTACAAAGACCTATAGGTCTAAACTCAGATGGCATGTTGGGACTTTTACACTTAGGAATAAGTGAAATATAAGTTTTATTAAGACACCTTAGCATATGACCACTTTGAAAAAATATTTTGACAACATCAATAATATCTCTACCAACTAATTGCCATTGAGTTTGATAAAAACCTGCTTGAAATCCATATGGACCAGGTGAACTCCAAGCAGGCATATTTTTAACCACATTTTTAATTTCAATATCAGTAGGAACAACATGAAGCATAACATTATCAGAATCAGAGATAATACAAGGAATAACATCAAAATCAACATCAGAGAGAACTGGATTAGTAGTAGTAGCAATATTACTAAAATGACTAGTAAGAAGATTAATAATATCTTTCCTATCTCTAATCCAATTCACAGCATCACAAAGAACATTGATATTATAAGTATGCTTCCTTTTATTGACCATAGTATGAAAATATCTAGTATTATTGTCCAAATCAAGAATAGTTTTATCCCTAGACTTTTCTTTATAAAAATCAGATTGGATTTTATACCAATTTTCCAATTCACTAACAATATTTTTCACTCTATCATTTTGATCAACAACATTAATATCATTTAGGAGCAATTTCTAGTATAGATTGCAATTTATTGTTATTTAATTGGATGTCTCCAAACACCATTTTGTTCCACTTAGATAGAGAAAATCTAGCACTGTAGATAGGGAAAAACGATTTGCTGGTTTTTACAGAATCGAGGAGATGACCATGCGGAGGAGACTCCTTGAACCGAGCAAATGCTCAACCTCACACAGATGCACTACAAAAAGGGAGTGCTTTAAGTTCGAGAGATCAATCTGTAGAACTCCGACCTGAACCAAGACAATGGCCGTTTCAGAGTCAATTCGGTCACAAGAGAGGATGGGTCGATCTGTAGGAGGAAAGTTGAGAAATGTGTGAGATCAATGGTGATCGAGATTGTGGGTGTATTGTGTATTCTGTGTAAGAAATTTCTGAATGATTGAATTTACTCAGTTGAGAGTGATTGCTCAGACGATGAGTTCATGTAGACGAAAGATTATCTGTATGAACTTGTCGAGAAATTCTTATCTGTTTCAATCATGATTCAGAGACCTTTTATATTGCTGGAATTGTAAAACACCTTGATCCCATGAAGTGTGACAGTTGCTGAAGTCAAAGAGTGGGGAGGTAGGAAGTCGTGTCAGAACCAGTTGCGCATCGTGCGGAGACTTGGTTGATTTCCCATCCACTACTTTGCTAACTCCTCCAACTGATTGCACGACTTGCTCACATTCTCGTCGTGTGTATGAACACACGTGTCATAGACCGCCAGACCAAAATCCTAATTAATATCCCCCATGTGACACGATTGACATCTCGTGATTGTGGATTCAGTTGCTGACTTTATGGGACGATGAGTCCTTTTATTGCTGAGTTGAACGTGATTCGAAAATGTTCTGAGACTCGTGAATTGAACATGCCCGTTGAGATAAAAGTATATTGTTGAATAAATGTTGATAACTTAAGGTGAGAAAATGTTGTTGAATTGTTGAATATTGATAGTTGAACCAATATTCCTTAGTCTGAGCAAATATTGCTCGTATGAGCAAGTGTTGCTCCTCTGATGAATTGTTGATGTCAGGACCAGATAAGATAAAATATTAATTTCGAGTGTGTGGGTGAGAAACGAGTATAAACCCTAAACAAGTACTACAAGGGAGTACTTTGATTCGAGAGATCAATCTGTACAAATCCGGCATAAACCAAGAAATGGTCGTTCCATACTTGCTTCAGTCACAAAGTGAAGGGGTTGGTACAGGGAGGGAAGCGAAGAGAGTATTGAGACCAGAATAGTTGATTCGGGAAGAGTAGTTGTTTGACGACTTGTATCAGAAAGTGGAAAGCTAACATATGGTAAAGCTAACAAGTGATTTCTGAGTGTTGTATTCTCCTGACCAAAACTTTTCCTTTGGTGGAAATAGGTGAGACCTATTTATACAAGTCGCAACGAAACGTACCCTGGTCTCGTAAGAAGTGGAAACTGTGATACCCTCTATTTTTATTTACCCATTTTGTGTGTGTTTTGGGTCGAGTATCAACCGTATTAAATAATATGCGTTTTGATTGTTAAATTTTGACCAAGAGTTTGGTATTGCCGCATGTTTTAAAATGTTCTGCATTAAAAGTTGGGCTAGCATCATACATTTTTTAGCACTAGTTATTCCATACGCGTCACTAGCCCAGAAAAGTTTATGTATAGGATAAAAGTAGAAATATAAATAGTTGTATCCCACCCCATTAAGTGGTAGTAGGCTAGGGTGGGAATAGCCATCACTTATATATGTTTTGCAAATGAACTTAAGAAACATGAACGTAAATCGAGGAGAATGGGTTTTATAACTTATGGAAGATGAAAAGATGAGAATTGAAATTAAATATATGAACTATAAATCAGAGATTTTTCCTGGAGTTGAAGCTAGGGCATGAGAAGAGTTCTAAGGAAGAGTGCTTGGATTGAGCTAATTTGAGGTAGGTTTACTACTCATTTTGCTTGAGAAGCTTCCTATTACTAAAGCCTTATTTCATCACAATTGCTGATTTAAATTCCCAGATTTGGCTTTCACGTTTGTTATTGAAATGATCCATACGAATTGAACTAGATGTTTATTGTTTAATTATCTTAAATTATGAAATAGGAGTGCTTGTTTTGTGAAGGAAATACCTAATTTCAAAAGGTTGGTTCTCACTGTGTTCTTTTGGAGCTTAAGGTGTTTGTCAAAATGTTTGTTTGAAACTTGATTTCTTTTACCCAAGTTTGTGAGACATAAAACCAGGTTGTTCTTTTACACCTATGAAAGCATGGTACTGGACTCATTTTCTTACTATGTTGTTTGTCAGTGATTTTACTTCTTGCAAGTTTGAAATGGTTGACTTCAAATATGAAATTGGGAAACTTTACTGAATTTGGGTGATTGTATACCCGTATGTATTCTGCCGACAAGTTTCGCTTGAGATGTTTGTTTTGATTGTGAGTTAGTTATGTTAGCTTGGAAATGAAGCTTATTTTATTGATAATAAAATGATTTATATGAAGAAAACTGATTGAGTTCATGTCTTCCGTTAGTTGGAACATGGTTCCATCATACGCCGGGTAATGATCCCCGATATAGACAAATGGGTAATGATCCCCATAGGAACTTAGCTTCCCGACCATCGATGGCGGTTGTCCGTGCCGAGAAACGATAGGTGGATGTACGAACCAAGGTTTTCGTGTCGTGGACTCAATGTATCGAAATCTAAATGAATGGATTTGTTGAAAACTTCTTTGGTGTTGTGAATATGTTTGTTGAATACATTGTTTACCATTCGAAGTTTATCGTCGCTTCTTTACTTTTAATCCCCTATGTTTTCCGAGATTCCTTCCGCATCTCTTTGAGGATAGGAACGTAAGCCTATTGAGCCGTTATCTCACCCCAATTGACGTTTTGCGGATTTTATCGAAGGACGAAGCAAGTGAGGAGTCTTTAGTTTAAGCGTGCATTGCTTCTTGTTTCATTTCCATGTATTTTGATGTTTCCCTTTGAGAGAATAAATATGGGAGACTTAGACACATGAGATACTATCCTTGAAGTTTTTGTTATACATTTGAAAAGATTTTATGTTGAATGGTGATTGTCTTTGAAGGCTATATTTAAACTGAATGTTGAAAAAAAACATGTTTTCTGATACATTTTTCTGCACCTTGTTGACTGCGAAACTGGCACCAATAGGTAAGGATTTAGGCGACACATTCTTAACAAAAAACGTTCCTTTATGTCTTGTCTATAATGGGTTCAAAGGGCTTAGTGTTTCGAATTATCGTTTAGGATATCTGGACGTTGTGGGTTCAAAGGTCTTAGTGTTTTGAATTATCCTTTAGGATTTCTAGCCTACAACGTCCAGTAGACAAGATCTGGAAACTGCAGGTTCGCAGTTCTGTGATCATCTTAGCACGCCCATTTTTAGACCAAATAAACTCGAAATTCAGATTTTTCAGGTGCTTTGAAAGATGAGTCTGTCTAGTTTTAAAATTGGGATCAAGCTCTGGATTTGGACTCTTTACGAGGTCCGTGGAGTCTTGGCAAGTGACACTGCCTGGGACTGGTTTCTGCGTCATTTGTGCCTAGATTTTTACTATGTACATTTTGGAATTCTTTTTATTTGGTTAAGCCTTATTCTTTCCATCTGTTAGGTTGGTAACAATACATTATATCATGTGAGTTAGTCCTGGTTATCAAATTGTAGGCACAAAATGTAAGCCAAGAAGTAAGTTTAGGCTTCGATACCCGCCCGTAACCTCTAAAATTTTGGTTAATCCATGATCCGAATTTTGGGGTGTTACAAGTTGGTATCAGAGCATTAGATCTTACATGGGACCTTAGGCACATTTCCTCTTATAAAAACTCTTTGATTGATTGCGTGTTAAGTTTGTTTTAATTTTTTGGCTTGATTGTTGCTTTTATGATATTAACGGAACTCGTTTGAATCGATAGTTGGAAACCTAGGTACCTTGTTGACCGTTTTGTGGGTGCTAGAGGTTTTTTTCTTATTCGTGTTGTTTAGTAGATTTGCATTCCGAACCATTAGGGAAATTTTTCATCTGTTAACTCTAGTTACAAGTGTTAGTTTACGCCGTAATTATCGGGTTGGTGACCAAAAACTATCTAGACATTTTTTTTAATAAGAACATCGTTGTATGTTATTTTAGGCAGGGATTGGCTTCCCAAGTATCCAACAGTAGTGAATTGTTATATGAAACGATTACCTTTCTTTACAAGGATGGTATATAATTTTGTTTTGTTGCCGTTAGAATTCCTTCTCATATCGCTAGTATTAAGTAGGGGTTTTCTTTCCCTTGATGTTCTTGTTTTGCCTGATTTTGGTGAACTAATTGACTTCGTTATTCCTTGATTTGTATGATTTTACAAATTTTACTTAAATGGGTATTTATGAACTACATTAGTGTTAGAGTTAAGCTGGAATTTGCTTATGAAAATCCTAAATTTTTCTGTATGATCCTGTCATTATTGCCGAGAGAAAAACAACTTGATTTTTTTTTATATTTGGCTGATTTCCAACGAAGCTTGGGTTCTCGACAATATAGTAAATTTATTTGAAATACTTGATACACCTCATTCCTTCGTAGCTATGGTTTACTGAATTCGATGTTGTTTTAAGTCCATGAACTAATCCGTGCACGTTAATTTTTTTTTTCTTTCTAAACTGAAAATTCCTGACAAGTTGTTCCTTTCCTGTTTTGATGAGTCTTTTCCACACAGTTGTGAACCTTACTGTATTTTCTTATAATTTCTATATGATAGAGTGACTTCTCAGCTTTCCAACGAGCCATAATTTTTTGAATTTCGTTGCCTAATGAATCTCGTATGAATTTTCGATTATAGACTATCAAAATTGTAATTTCTGAAAACTTGTTTTCTGTCCTATTTGGTAGAGCTATGAAACTCTTTATTCTTTCTTATCATTTTTGTCTTAAAGAGGGTTTCCTTAGCTTTCCTAAGGCACCAAATTTTCTAACCAGTAATCAATGAATTTTCTACGAATTTTCTATTTGAGACTTGCAAAACTGTAAATATTTGAATTTGTCCTACTGTCCTGTTTTGTGGAGACTCTTCGACACATATATAAACCTTGATACCTTCACCTTTTATTTTTGTGCTAAAGATGACTCTATCATCCAAATTCTATTATCTAATGAATTTTATACGGATATTTGACTGTAGGCTACCGAAACTATAATTTTCTGACAACTTGATTGTTGTCATGTTTTTACTAGATGTTTTTGACACATCTATGAACCTTGTTACTTTTTCCTATCATTTTTATGTTAAAGAAGGCTTTCGTAGCTTTCTACCGAGACCAAATTTTCCTTATTCTATTTCCTAATATTTTGGCGTATGAATTTTTTATTATATTATAGACTGTCAAAAACTATAATTTATGAAATTGTGATTTCTATCCTGTTTGGAAGAGATTTTATGTCATGGATATGAACTTATTACTTCTATCTATCATTTTTATGTGAAAGAAGGGTCTCTAAAGTTTCCAACGAGACTAAATTCGCCAAATTTGTTTCATTTTACGTGTAGTGAATTTTGGATGATGGGTATGCAAACTAAAATTTTGTGTGGATTCCATGTCGTACAATTGTTGTGATGCACTTGTTGTCTCAACTCATTTGTTCAGATTTCATAGGTTTAACTTTTTGTTTAGCATTATTATGTCAAAGATAGTTATACAAGTTTTATTATCTGGCTCTTACATGAAATTTTCGGTTTAATGAATGAATGGTTTGTTTGCTCCGTTGGTATCCAGTGGCGTAGCCACGGTGCTGGCATGGCTTGCGCATGCTCTTGGCGTGGCTAATTAGGGTTTGGTGCCATGACCATAGAATTGGCATAACTAAGTGTGCGCCGTGGCCAAAGAGTTGGCAGCATAGCCAAAGGTCGCCACAAGTCGTTTGGTTTAGTGGCGAGCTTGTACGGCTGAGATTTGCATCTCAGAAGGAAGGATAGCCGTTGATTGTTGCAACCTTCCATTTGGCAGCCAGCGGCATGGAGGCATGGCCGACATGGTTTTGGCGTGGCCAAATTAGGGCTTTGGCACCGTCGCCAAATTAGGGTTTTGGCACCGTGGCCAATAGTTGGCACCGTAGCCAATAGATTGCCACAAATCGTTTGGTGACAAGTTTGTACGGCTGAGATTTGTATCTCAGAGGGAAGGGTAGTCGTTGATTGTTGCAACCCTCTGTTTGGCAGCCAGCGGCATGGAGGCATGGCCGGCATGGCTTTGGCATGGCCAAATTAGGGATTTGGCACCGTGGCCAAGAGTTGGTACCGTAGCCAAGAGATTGCCACAAGTCGTTTGGTGGCAAGTTTGTACAGCTGAGATTTGCATCTCATAGGGAAGGGTAGCCGTTGATTGTTGCAACCCTCCGTTTGGCAGCCAGCGGCATGGAGGCATGGCCGGCGTGGTTTTGGCATGGTTTAGGTGCGCCCAAGCTAGGATTTTTGCATAGTTTTAGGCGCGGCCAAAATTAGGGTTTTGGCATAGTTTAGGCGCGACCAAAATTAGGGTTTTGGCATAGTTTAGGCGCGACCAAAATTAGGGCTTGGTATTGGGCCAAAAGTTGCCACGCGTTTGGTGGCGAACTTGGACGGCTGAGATTTGCATCTCAGAAGGAAGGATGGTCTTTGATTGTTGCAACCCTTCGTTTGGCAGCCAGCGGCATGGAGGCATGGCTTTGGCGTGGTTTAGGCGCAGACAAGCTAGGATTTTGGCATAGTTTTAGGCGCGGTCAAAATTAGGGTTTTGGCATAGTTTAGGCGCGGCCAAAATTAGGGCTTGTCATTGGGCCAAAAGTTGCCACGCTTTTGGTGGCGAACTTAGACGGCTGAGATATGCATCTCAGAAGGAAGGGTCGCCGTTGATTTTTGCAACCCTTCGTTTGGCAGCCGGCAGCATGGAGGCATGACCGGCGTGGCTTTTGCATGGTTTAGGCGCGACCAAGCTAGGATTTTGGCATAGCTTTAGGCGCGACCAAAATTAGGGTTTTGGCATAGTTTAGGCGCGTCCAAAATTAGGTCTTGGCATTGGGCCAAATGTTGCCATGCGTTTGGTGGCGAATTTGGACGGCTGAGATTTGCATCTCAGAGGGAAGGGTGGTCGTTGATTGTTGCAACCCTTCGTTTGGAAGCCAGCGGCATGGAGGCATGGCCGGCATGGCTTTGGTGCGGAGGTGTGGCTGGCATGGCATGCCATTGGCACTATGGTGTGGCTGGCATGGTTGGTATGCCTTTGGCATGGAGATGTGGCTGGCATGGCATGCCATTGTCACGATGGTGCGGCTGGTATGGTTGGCATGCCTTTGGCGCGGAGATGTGGCTGGCATGGCATGCCATTGGGACGGTGGTGCGACTGGCATGGCATGCTATTGGCACGGTGGTGCGGCTGGCATGGTTGGCATGCCTTTGGCGCGGTGGTGCGGCTGGCATGGTTGGCATGCCTTTGGCACGGAGATGTGGCTGGCATGGCATGCTATTGGCACGGTGGTGCGGCTGGCATGGCTGGAATGCCCTTGGCGCGGAGATGTGGCTGGCATGGCATGTCATTGGCACGGTGGTGCGGCTGGCATGGATGACATGCCTTTGGCGCGGAGATGTGGCTGGCATGGCATGCCATTGGCATGGTGGTGCGGCTGGCATGGTTGGCATGCCTTTGGCGCGGAGATATGGCTATTAGGGTTTACCGTGTCGAAACCCTAGTTTAAAATATGTAGCACGCGTGATTGACACGTTTGCTAGCATGCGCGGCTGGCATGTGCAGAGATGATGCCAGGCAGTACTGAGGGCTCTGCCGTGGAGCATGGCGTATAAAAAAGATACCCCGATAATTTTACGTGGACATGTTGAATAGTTCAATAAATGTGCTAGTGGCGACATTATTACTGAAGTGTGACGTCACAGTCTGACCAAGGTTTTACGATTTTAACCCTAAGCTAAAAACTACCATCAACATTAAGTCCCCTGCTTAGCTCGTAACATGGGCAATGTTATGAGGTAAGCATAAGATGGTGACAGACAAGGACAAAATCGAAATGGCAAGTCATGAAAAGATGGTCTGGAAGATCCGTCTAACCTTTTCGAGAGGTAAGGAGAATTTGTGATTCTTTTGTTGGTGGCTTTGAGTAGATTCTTCTCGTGGTGCTGCTAGCTAGGCCACGGAGTGGTAGTGGTGGTTGCTGTCCTGGATGCAAACAGTTGGCATTAGCTTGGATATCCTGGGGAACGCGGAGTTGTTGGCGTTGCTGGATTGGCTTGGCAAGTCGTTAGCATGGTGTGGCTTAAAACGGAGCCGCTTGCGTTGGTCGGCTTGGAATTGAGCCGTTAGCGTTGGATCGTCTTGGGATGAGCGCTGGCTTGGCACGGTGTTGGCTTGGCGTGGCGCGGACTGTTGGCGTCGCTTGCAGGCCGGTTTGCTTTTTTCCATGCGTGGATCAGATAGTAAATCCTTTCCTTATTCATATCCAAAAGTATCACGTCCATATGAAAGGTGTTGGCTCTCCTCCTCATGTTATACTGCCGGTTTCGCTTCCAAGTTCCAGGGCTGGCAGTAGAGTAGAAGCGATAATGCAGGCCAGCGTGTTCAAAACACGTACTTCTACGTTTTTTATTTATCAAACCCTAATTAGCTCGCATATACAAATATCTTTTCCAGCGGATATCACGCCTTAATTCACGACTAGTAGAAAGTTTTCCTTTTTCGGATTTCATCGCTCTGCTGAATATAAGAGGCGATCTTGAATCCTTCGTTCGTACAGATCGTCTCGAAATCACCTTTATCCTCTTTACAGGTATCGTCTCGTGCTTTGTCCTGGTTACTCACTATGTTTTCTTGTTCATGTAGATTGTTGGTGCAGATAGGGCGAAAACATATCCCATCTTTTGATTTTGTAGTACATAATGGGATCTTCCAGTGACAACCGTACCTCTGACTCTTCGGAGAGAATCTTGAAGGATGCAGAGGAGCGAAAATCTTTCTTTGATGATTTTATTTGATTTCTTTTTCCTAACCTCTTGAACTTATGAACTTCTGAGAGATGTGAGATTTTATTTTGGTTTTGACATTGATTGGTTTTGGATTGGTAGATGATTGAGGATTTTATTTTGGATTTGATAGAGGTTTTCTTTAAGCAAAATGAACTGAACTTTGATAAATTGCTGAATTCAAATACTGAATGCAAGTATTGCAAACATTTTGGAGAAATTGAAATACAATGAAAGAAAATCCTAAATGCCAAATCCCAGACGTCATGAATGCTCAAACGCCCAGTACCTCAGATGCCTAATAATTTCAGGCGTCAAATGCCTTAAGCTAATTCTCGTGGATCACCGGCATGGTCCTGCCATCTGTGTTTATCAGTTTGTAGTATCCTCCAGTTATGGATATTGAAACCATGAAAGGTCCTTCCCAATTGGATATCCTTGCAGAATGGAGATCACGCTTAGTTGCCTTAAGAACTAAATCTCCTTCCTTGAATTTGTTAGGCTTGTTCGTCCGTGCCTTGAATATCTTCTGCTGATTCGGAATTCCTCGTGTGATGGGATTACATGGTTGCGTCACATATGGACACTCGTGCATAGGGGAGTATCCAACATATTGTCTGTCATGCTTAGCCATGTCTTCAACAATAAATCTTTTGATAGAATGCTCAGTTTGAAGAAACTCTATATTCAACCACTTGGTGTAATATTGTCGTGGAGAGGCTATCCACTCATAACACTTTGCGACGGCTAAGTTTTCAGTGGGAAGAAGTCCCCAGACCAGGACAACATGATTAAACATTGGCAATATAGGTGCATGAAGGGGAATCAGACTTGCCTGAGTATGGAACCTTTAGATGAAAGAGTGTGCGCTTTTTCCAGGTTTCTGTGTAAGTTCCATCAGGGCTTTAACTTCTACCAGATGCTCAAATGGTGGGGCATCCTCTATTTCTTCCGAGTCAGAGTCTTCTTCAACAGTAGAATGTGTTGAAGGCGTTAGATCCCTCTTTCCATCATGAATCCAAGTTCGTCCAAGGATCATGTCGTATACTGGATCATCCCGGATTATGTAAAATTTGGTCTCAGTGCAGACGAACTTTCTTTGACCTTGAGGATGATATAGCCATATGCGTCTCCGGAAGTCCCTTCGTGATCCCTGATTTCCATGAGAGCATGGGTAGCTTCTTGTCGAGTAATGCCAGCGGCTTTGTGAGTTTTCAAAGGAATGATGTTGATCGCAGTGCCAACATCAACAAATGCTCTCTTGAATTCGTTTCCTTTAATATGCACCATAGTGCGCAGTCCCCAGTCATACATTTCCTTGTCAGTGGATGAAGGTTCAGGAGGTACTTCTGGAATCGGTAGACGTTTCCCAGACACTATGTGGTTCATAGCCATGAACATGTCTCCCCTCTGCGCCTTCGACAGATAGAGCAATAAGCAGACATGCTCGATAAATGACTGAACTGCTTCTTTGACTGGTTGTTCAGAGATGGAGAAAGTTCTGAATGGGAGAGTATCTCTGTGTACTCTTTCAGTCCGCAATTTAAGCTCTCCCGATTCAACATTTTCCTGAATATGCGCTTTAAGACTCTGCAGTCACTTGTGGGATGATTGAAGAACCTGTGGAAGCGGCAATAACGAGGACTTTCCATATCTTCTTCAGTTGGTTCTTTCTTGACATATGGAAACTTGATAGCACCATCTTTGATCCAAGCATCCAGGAGTTTGATCACCTCTTCAATGGAAAGGGGAAAGTCAGGTGCTTCTTGATCAGGAACTCATGTTCTTTGGTCAGAGGCTTGTGCATCTTGCTTATCCTTCCTTTGTGCTTTCGAAGGAGCTGAGGCGTGTTTGCGCGGACGTTCGGCTTTCTGTTTGCTCCCTTCTTCCACAGCGTTTGTAGAAGGCTGGAGGTTGTACTGCTTGTTGATCAGACGTCTGCTACCTCGAGGTTCTCCAGCCTTTTTAGATTTTGTTCTTTCCAGTAAAGAGGGTGCAGTAGTTGCCGATCTCTTCGCCGCTTCATGAATCTCTGAGAAGGTATGGAAACGAAGATTTTGCAACAGAGCTCTGTAGACCGGCATCATGCCGTTGATACACAAGTCTACAAGTTGTTGCTCCGTGACGTTTGGATCATGACAGTCCAGGGCCTGGACTCTGAATCTTTTCACGTAGTCATTGGGATGTTCATTGTTCCTCTGAAACATTCTTCCAAGATCAAATAGAGTAACTTTCTCTGACACAAAGAAGTACTTTCTGTAGAAGGCGTTAATAATTTCTCTCCAATTGTTGAAAGTTCCCGGTGCGATGTTTTTGTATCAGGTGTATGCCCTGCCTTTCAAGGATTTTGAAAATTCTTTGAGGCGAACAACATGGTTATGCTCATGTTCACCCAAGGCTTCCAGGAACCGAGAAACATGCTCCCTAGCATTGCCTGTTCCGTCATATAAAGTGAAGGTTGGTGAGGTGTAACCTTTTGGAAGAGGAATCCTTTGCGTAGCAGCAAGGTATGGAGGCTGGTGATGATGGATATGTGAAGTCTTGTCTTTTCCATGGTTCTCCAAGAGGCGTTCCAAATCTTCTCGAGTAATAAAATTTGATGATTCCTTTGCTGATGGATCGTCTGCATCTTTGCGGACTTCGCTATCATCCACTGTATGAATTGGAACTACTTCAGGATCAGCATCTGAGGATGTTTCCTTTTCTTTTCCTTTTCCTTGAGTCTTCTCTGACATCTTGTCAGTGAGAGTCTTGAGATAATTGAATAACTCCTTCCGTGTTGCGTCCATGTCAGTTTGATTCTTTGCAAGAGACTCTTGCACCTTGATGAGATCAGCCATGGTAGGTGGTGGATTCCTACTGACTTCCTAAGGGTGTCGGCCGAATAGGGATGGCATTCCATGTTAGCGTGAGGAGGAATAACATCACCACCTTCAGTGTTAGAGGCCGGAATAGTTTCCGGGATATCCTCATTGTTATTGTTGCTAGTGCTAGCGTCATTTGTGTTGGAACCTGTAACTAACCCAGACCTAAGACCAGCCATCTTTGTGAATACTGAGATTGCAACCGAGAGAATGATATCCCACTGTGGTCGCCAATTTGTAGATGGGAAAAAACGATTTACTGGTTTTTACGGAATCAAGGAGATGACCATGCGAAGGAGACTCCTTGAACCGAGCAAATGCTCAACCTCACACAGATGCACTCCAAGAAGGGAGTGCTTTAAGTTCGAGAGATCAATCTGTAGAACTATGGCCTAAACCAAGATAATGGTCGTTCCAGAGTCAATTCGGCCACAAGAGAGGATGGGTCGATCTATAGGAGGGAAGTTGAGAAATGTGTGAGATCAATGGTGATCGAGATTGTAGGTGTATTATGTATTCTGCGTAAGAAAGTTCTGAATGATTTAATTTACTCAGTTGAGAGTGATTGCTCAGACGATGAGCTCGTGTAGTCTAAAGATTGTCTGTATGAACTTGTCGAGAAATTCTTGTCTGTTTCAATCATGATTCAAAGACATTTTATATTAATGGAATTCTAAAACATCTTGATCCCATGAAGTGTGACAGTTTTTGAAATCAAAGAGTGGGGAAGTAGGAAGTCGTGTCAGAACCAGTTGCTCATCGTGCGGAGACTTGGTTGATTTCCCATCCACTACTTTGCTAACTCCTCCAACTGATTGCACGACTTGCTCACATTCTCGTCGTGTGTATGAACACACGTGTCATAGACTGCCAGACGAAAACCCTAGTTAATATCCCCCATATGACATGATTGACATCTCGTGATTGTGGAGTCAGTTGCTGACTTTATGGTATGATGAGTCCTTGTATTGCTGAGTTGAACGTGATTTGCAAATGTTCTGAGACTCATGAATTGAACATGCCCGCTGAGAAAAAAGTATATTGTCGAATAAATGTTGATAACATAAGGTGAGAAAATGTTTCTGAATTGTTTAATATTGATAGTTGAACCAATATTCCTTAATCTGGGCAAATATTGCTCGTATGAGCAAGTGTTGCTCGTCTGATGAATTGTTGATGTCAGGACCAGATAAGATAAAATATTAATTTAAGACACTGGCAGCTAGACCGATCATAATAATAAAAGTGTTGATCACGGGATCATCATAAAATTATTAGTATTTGAATCTGCTCAGAATTATGTTTTGCAGAGCTCTGGATTCGAAACCCTAATTTTTGATCAATCAGTCCTAATTTTTGATCAATCAGTGATTTATTGAAAATAAACCACAGAGTGAATGAGGGACCGGCTACATGGGATGACGAGTCGACCATGTAACACCCAGATGCTCAAATGAGCAAAATACCAAAGTCTCCTGAAGACTAGTTGGTGAAAGGATGATTAAATGCTGGTTTAATCATTTATTGAAATAATGCTCGTGTGAGCGTTCGGTAGTAAAACCTGATTATGGAGAGATGAGGGACCGACCAAGGAGTCATGGGACCGGCTTTTGGTGGTCGTGGGACCAGCTGATGGTCGTTTGAGCAAACTCCCAGTTGTTTGAGAAGAGTTTGGACACAATATGAGCAATTGAGCAAATTAGGTCAAACTTATTAAAACACGTGGGACCGGCTATTTGCAAGCCCTAGGCCAGCCTTGGTTGGTCAAGGAGACATGCCCGTGTCACCATAATGTTCGTGTCTCAGTCCCGAGAGTTTCGATATTTTCTGATGCGCGTTTGAGCAACATTTTGAGAAAATATGAAGGATTCAGGGTCTTGCTGAAACCGGGGAATCTTCATGAGATGATGAAACATAATTAATAAAATAGGGTATTGCAAGGTGTGGGACCGGCCACGGCTAGGGCATGGCCGTCCAGCTTGCAAGCTCGGTCCCGCAACACCTTTCCCAATTTTATGTATTTTCCCTGATGTGAAGGAAATACCATGAAACTGAGGAATTTCATGAGGTTAGGGAATTTCCATGAGATTATGGAAATAATAATAATAAAAAAAGGGAGTCATGAAGTGTGGGACCGGATATGGCCAATGAGCCCGGTCCCAAGGCACTTCCCTAATTTTATAATATTTTTCATGATTTTAGGGAAATATCATAAAACCAAGGAGTTTGTTGTAACCAAGGAATTTGTTGAAATCAAGGAGTTTCCATGAGATGAGGGAAACATAAATAATAATAATAAAATAAGGGGAGTGTGGGACCGGCTAGGGCCCGGTCCCACGAGTTTCCACAATTTTATATTATTTTTCATGACTTGAGGGAAATTTCATGAACTTAAGGAGTTTTCATGAAACGAAGGATATGTGCTCAAATGAAGAGATTTTCATCAGATCAAGGAAAATAATAAAAATACGATAAAATATAAAATTAGGCGTGGGACTGGCCACGGCACCACTGGCCGGCCGGTGGGCCCAGTCCCCTGGCGTCTCAATTAATAATTTATTATTTTCTTCCTACTCTGCATAGGTTCATCGTTCCTTCGTGTTTTGGAATGCTCGTTCGTGCATTCAGGTGCTCGTTCGTGCATTATTGCTGAGTATACTTGCACCATTTTGGTCGGGGCTTACTCGGTAGCGGCTCAGATGCCCGTACGTTGAACATTTATCACTAACCCGTGGAATTTTGCTGGGATGAACCACGAATTGAAGTGACGAAATATTACGAAGAATCGTAGAATATTGTTGAATATTCAGTTAACGATTAGAGATAATTAATTGATGGATCTATACTAGCAGGCATGCTGTCTAGGAGCATTAATTATCTGAGAATTGAGAAACATGAGCTTGTTGAAACGTCTTATTTCCTTTATATAGTCATGGAAAACCTTGTTGCACCCTGAAGACGTTATTGCTCTATACTAGCAGGCAAGTTGTCTAGGAGCCGTCCAATCCTTCGATTCTATATAGAAGTAATTACTGAAATTGCTCAGTATTTATGAGATGTGTCGTTGCCTCAGCTGAGAGACTACACATCTACATATAATGTAAGAGACAGTATTCTCAGTCAGAGATTTTTTGGCATTAGCTTTCATGCTTGAATGAGAGACATGAGCCTCAATACTCATCTGATTGCTGGATCAGGAGCATGTATAATTATGGTTTTACGATTTTAGCCTTTATCAAAAATCCACCATCTACAAGCAATATGTTGTTTTTGTTTTAACCTGAAAGCAGGACTACCAGAAAAATCTAAACTTCAAGATTGCTCAAGTTTCTCTTTGAAACTATTATGACCTATCCAAGTTCTGAAAAACTCAAAAGGTCTCAATAAGAATTTAGGAATAGGATCTGTTATAAGAAGAATAGGAGAATGATCAGAGGCAATGAAATTTAGATGCAAAAGTTTAGCAATAGATAAATTCAAAGACCAATCATTGTTGCTAAGATCCATGTCTAGACTAGATTTTCTAGTTCCAGTTCCAAAGGATTTACTAGTCCAAGTATAATCCTTACCTTCATAACCAATACCCACTAGACCTGCATCACTAACTTTATTTTGCACCCACCTATCATAAGTGTTGTTATTGCTATCTAAGTGAAAAATTAAAATCTCCAATTATAATCCAGGGTTGTTGAACATCTCTACTGAATTCAGTTAAAAAGTTCCGTTGAACTTTCTTAGGTTCTGAGTATGTAGAACCATACATAAAAGAGAACAAAGCTTTAGGCTTACTAGGATCAAGTTGGATAACAATATGAATAATGTTATTTTCACATCCTATAATTTCAACATCAATACCATCCTTCCACATTAATATAAGACCCCCCGCATAACCAACCCTATCAATGCAGGTAAAATTCAGATAATGAACAGATTGAGCTACATGTTTCATTCTACTTTCACAATTTTGGTTTCATGATAAGATAAAATCATGATTTTTAGACTTAACTAGATTTTAAACTGGTTTTTTAGTAAAATTGTTAGCAATACCCTGCACATTCCAAGAAATGATTTTCATTTAAAAAAAGAAAAAACTAAATTTAAACAAAAGTATAGTAGAAAGATGTTTTACCTCAACTCCCTTAGTGCTTCTAGCTTGGTTATCTCCTGCTGTGATATGCTAGTTGTTTGTGAGTTCATAGGTATGTCTGCATCATCTTCATGTTCCAAAACATGGGCATCTGGACATTCTTTTCTCTGCCTTTTTCCAAGTCTTTCCTTACAAGTATTCTCATCTTGTCTCTCACTCTGAGTTGAGCTGGAACCTATCATATATCCATCCTTTTGGTGGAACAAATACATTGACTTTAATATTATTCTTCTGAGTGAACTTAGGTACTTGATATCCTCCTCTTGTAATCACCAACTGCTTCCATCCATTTTTCTTGACTTCTCCAAAATAATGAGGTTTGGCATGAGACTTTGCTAAGTAGTCAGTAGCAGCCTTACATGCTTCTTTAGTGTGGTTGAGAATATAGAAATTGGGATTGATTCTGTGAGGTTGCTTCTCATAGAAGAACTTAATCCATCTAGTAGACCCAGCATTAGTAATTTCCATCACACCTCTTCTCAATGGGAAATTAATATACACTTTAATTGGATCTCCTCCTTTTGGCACTCCATCAGCTGGCTCAATTTCCAACACTTCACCCATAATCTTTCCAATCTTAGTTATAGCAGCAGTATTCATATTTTATGGAAGAATTTTCTTAACCTGAATCCAAAAATAGTGTGTACCCCAATCCAAATCTTGGTAAACCATTCCTGAGTCATATAACCTGAGATTGATAAGATAAACCATTAATACTCCAAGGGCGAGAATCAAAAACTTTTTTCTGAGTATCCTTATCCTTGAATCGAAACTCAATGATATTATCATCTAATTCAAAAACCTTAAGACCTCCTGAAGGAATGAAATCCCAGGTGAATCCAGTGTTCATCTCCACAGTTTTCAAACCCATCTTTCCTTCAATAATTATTTTACCAGTAAGACTAATTTCTTCCTCCTCATTATATTTCTCCTCAGCATCATCAGCTTGGTGATAAACAACTTCCTCAATGTCCCCCAAATCCAAAGCATCTTGCATAAATTTAGAAGTTGTAGATGGGGCAAAACGAGTTGCTGGTTTTTACGGAATTGAGGAGATGACCGTGCGGAGGAAACTCCTTGAACCGAGAAAACTGTTAAACCTCACACAGATGCACTGCAAAAAGGGAGTGCTTTGAATTTGAGAGATCAATCTGTAGGACTCCGGCCTAAACCAAGACAATGGACTTTCCAGAGTCAATTCTGTCACAAGAGAGGATGGGTCGATCTGTATGAGGGAAGCTGAGAAATTTATGAGATCAATGGTGATCGAAGATTCTAGATGTGTTGTGTATTCTGCGTAAAGAAATAAGATAAGCTATGATTGATTGAATTTGCTCTATTGAGAGTGATTGCTCAGACGTTGAGTTGTTAATCTCGTGTTGTCTGCTTGGAAAAAGATTGTCCCCTTTTCAATCATGATTCAAAGACTTATTTATATTGCTAGAATTGTAAACACCTTGATCACATGAAGTGTGACAGTTGCTGAAGTAAAAGAGTGGGGAAGTGGAAATCGTGTTAAAACCAGTTGCTCATCATGCGGAGACTTGGTTGATTTTCCACCCACTACTTTGCTAACTCCTTCAACTGATTGCACGACTTGCTCACATTCTCATCGTGTGTATGAACACACGTGCCGTAGACCACCAGAACAAAACCCTAGTTAATATCCCCCATGTGACACGATTGATGTCTCGTGGTTGTGGAGTCTGCAAAGCAGACGTGTATTTAGTTAGTAAGTTGCTGACTTCATGGGACGATGATTCCTTGTATCGCTGAGTCGAACGTGATTTGCAAATGTTCTGAGACTCATGAATCGAACGTATCTGTTGAGACAGAGGTATAATTCTCGAGTGAATGTTGATAGTTAAGGTGAGAAAATATTGCTCGATGAATTGTTGAATATTAATAGTTGAACCATTATTCCTTAGCCTGAGCAAATATTGCTCATCTGAGCAAGTGTTGTTCGTTTGATGAATTATTGGTAGCATAACCAAATAAAATATTATTTTAAGATACTGGAAATTGAACCGAGTATAATTAATAAAATGTTGATCATGGTATCGTCGTAAAATTATTAGCGTTCGAATTTGGAATTATGAACCTTGGACTCGAAACCCTAATTTGATCAATTGATGGTTTATTGAAAATTAACCACGGAGTGAAAGAGGGACCAACTACATGGCATGATGGGTCGACCATGTAGCGCCCACATGATTGGTGAAAGAATGATTAAATGCTGGTCTAATCATTTATTAAAATAATGCTCGTTTGAGCCTTAGGTGATAAAACCTAATTAATTATGAAGAGATGAGGGACCGACCAAGGGGTCATGAAACCGGCCCTAGTTGGTCACGGGATCGACTGACGATCATTCCATGAAATTCCAAGTTGTTTGGAAAGATTATGGACCTAATACGTGCAATTCTGCAAATTAGGTCAAATTGTGAAAATGCGTGGGACTGGCTCCTTGCAAGAAAAAGAGACAACCTTGGTAGGTCAAGGTAATATGCTCACGTTTCCAAAGTGTCTGTGTCTCACTCCTGAGAATTTTGATATTTTCTGGTGTGCGTTTGAGTAACATTTTGAGAAAATATGAAAACATCAAGGATTTTGCTGAAACTGAGGAAACTTCATAAGATGAAGGAAATAATGATAATAAAAATGAAGGAATCATGAAGTGTGGGACCGTCTATGACCAAGACATGGCCGGCCGGCCAATAAGCACGGTCCCATGGCATTTTCCTAATTTTATATTATTTTCATGATTTTAGGAAAATATCATGAAATCAAGGAGTTTTGTTGAAATCAAGGAGTTTCCTTGAAGTGAAGGAGTTTCCATGAGATGAGGGAAACAAATAATATTAAGAATAATAAAATAAGGGCGTGTGGGACCGGCTTGGGCATGGTCGGCCGGCTAGAGGCCGGTCCCGTGAGTTTTCCCTAATTTTATATTGTTTTCATGATTTGAAGGAAATTTCATGAGATCAAGAAATTTCATGGGATCAAGGAAATAATAATAATAAAATAATAAAGAATTCAAGGTGTGGGAATCGCCACAACTAGGGCATGACCGTCCGGCTAGTAGGCTTGGGCCCGCGTACCTTTCCTAATTATTTATTATTTTCTTGATGTGAAGGAAACACCATAAAACTGAGAAGTTTCCTTGAAACGAATGAATTTTGTTCAAATGAGCGAATTTTCATGAGATCAAGGAAAATAATAAAAATATGATAAAATATAGAATTGGGTATGGGACTGGCCACGGCACGACCGGCCGGACGATGGGCCCAGTCTCCCGGCGCCTTGATTAATATTTTATTATTTATTATTTTCTTCCTATTTTTGCATAGGTTCATCGTTCCTTCGTCTTTTGTAATGCTCGTTAGTGCATTATTGCTGAGTACACTTGCACCATTTTAGTCGGGGCTTACTCGATAGTGGCTCAGAGGCCTGTACATTGAATATTTATTACTAACGCATGGAATTCTGCTGAGAAGAATCATGAATTGAAGTAACAAAATATTATGAATAATGTGGAATATTTTCCAGGGATTCAATCAATGAATCTAATAATTTAGGAACAATTAATTAATGACTCTATACTAGTACGAACGTCTAGGAGTATAAAATATTCAGGAATTGAGTGATATGAGCTTGTTGGTGATGGAACCTTGGTCGTTTTAGGATTCGTGGGTCCGGCCCAAAAAGGAAATCCTTGTGGAATTAGGTTTTGGAAATAAAATTTGATATAAAAGGAACTAATTCCTCCTTTTTTTATTCCACCTATACGACCACCACCTTCATCACCTCTTTATCTCCTTCACGTCTTTTTTTTTTGTGTACGCCGGAGCCGACCGTCACCACCCATAGTTGGCCGAATTCCGGCCAACTCCGGCGCCGACCAGGTACGTCAATTATTTATTTTTATTTTTGATGCTCCATGAGTTGTTCATGCCTTTTCATGTAGAGATTATGTATGTATATACATGTGCATATATAATTGTGAGTTTTGCAGAAAACCCTTGTTTTGAAAACGTATGTCCGTTCATTCAATCGTTAGTTTTAAGAAACTAGTAAAAAATCCCTGATTTAGGAGAGATTTTTTTTATATATAGACCTGTTTATAGTGATAAAATATTGTTTATGAGCTTTCATGGAAACCAAAACATTATCTTAAAAGGTGTGAATTTTCACAAATCGAAATAAACCCTCGTTTCAAAGATGAACGATCGTACGAAGGAAAAATAGGATATATATTTTTTTGTTGACAGAACCGTGGAATATCCACAATTTTATTCACGTGACTTTCTGCTCACGCCCAAAAAAAAATTTAAAAAGATTTACGTGAGTAAATCACGCTTTTTTTTGTATATATATGAATACATATTTTTGAAAATCAAAGCCTGACTTTGAGTAATATTTTTTAGAAGTAAACAATTATTTATGGTAATATATTGTTTTGATGTGAACTTTTCATAACTCAATGGTGAACGTTCACACGGTAGAAATTATGTTTATGATTTTATGAAAAATTAGGTTTCAAAGCTAAAGTTTTGGTCGCTTTGTAGGTTTCAAGAAACGAGAGCTTTGAAGTATTAACTCTTATATCAGAATCACTATTGTTAACGAAATCATAAACAAGTAGGGGTTGAGGATTACCATTTCATTGTGAAATTGATATTGGCATATCCATGATTCCGCGTTTCTGGTTTCAGATAATGGTGACTTCCAGCAGTGATTATTCCTCTAGCTCTTCCGATGAAGATTCCAGGATTCATGTGGCCAAAGCACGTGCCAGTATGGATCATGCTAAGAATATAATAAATAGCATGCCCCTCGATGAGCTGAAAGCCTCCCGTGATGAACTCTTGAATAGGAAGGCCCGAGAAGAGATAATAGCTAATTATCGGGAGAAAAGACGTAGAGTTCAGCGGAAAATGCTAGAATCTGAGGAGAGACTCCGATCTCGTCCTGATGGTGTAGCCTCATACTCAGATCCCTCATATGTTTAGGAAGGACCCTAGGAGCCGGAGGAACGCAGGAGTAGGACGTATCCACCTCACAGGGAGATTGAGCGGCAGGTTAAGGCCGATCTTCAAGCTGAATGTGACGAAGAAGATTACTGGAATGTAATAAATGGTGATCTCATCGAGGATGAATTCTCTAGTTCGGACAGTGACTCTGAGAAAGAGTTTGAAGGAGAATCTTTAGATGATGATGATGATGATGACGAATCGGATGACTCTGACGATTAGTCTTGCTCATGATCTTTGTTAAACATTTGAATATTTTTTCTTAGTCTTTGTAGTAGACATCTCTTTAATTATTTGAACAGTTTCACTTCAGAATTAGGATTTTATTTTTGAATGAAAAACCCTTTTATTAATATTGATTCTTCTTGATTGAGTTGAACGAAATGGACCAATGTTCATGCGCCAAAATCCATCATGATCCCTTGGTAATAACATCCTATGGCGAAAGCGTTAGAACGTGTGAATATCACATGTGTGACATGTATAAAGTCGTGGGGCTCTTCTATGACCGCATCTGGTCATCATCAGTCCCCAATACATTATTTTCCTTCATGCCTCCAGTATTGATCTGGTTTGTAACTTAGGGTTTCAGTAAAACTCGCAACTGAATTGACCATTTGTAGAGGATAAGTGCTCACTGTATCTTGTATATATCTCCAAGACTTATGATTTATCATTTACGCAAATATTTCCTCCATTCCTGAGTTAGTTTCATCGTAAAGAGGAAATTTTGATTATCATACCTTCACCAACATGTCAGACAGCAGTTCATCTCCTCATGTGTCTCCATTAAAGTGGGGAGGCAAGAAATCCGATTTGGTATGTGGTATTCTTTTTATGTTTCTTTCTTTTTCGCAGTCAATGGCTGACTAAAGAAAATGTTTGTTGCAGATGAACCAAGGCGACCAGTGTTCATCTTCTTCCCCGCATAGCTCAAGACCCAAGCATACAATAAAGATTACTGCTCGTTTCAAATCTGCTCGTGCAGGTGCCGGAACATCTGTAGGTCTTCACAGGGAATTTCTTGAATAATATTTATCCAAATTTCTAGTGAACTTGAATGTTGTATTTGCAGGTTGATATTCATGTTGTAGAGGACGACAAGAATAAGAAAAGACAACCGACAGTAGCAGCAATTGATGATGAACATGCTGATGACGACTCGATCAACATTGTAGACGCTGATGTTGGGGTTCTTCGTGAGTACACGACTGTTGGGCTTCTGTTTGACATTCCCATGGAAAATACTTGCCCAGATAATCAACTTGTTGGTGGCTTCATCGTGCCCAAGTGTCATGCGCCTTTGTACACCAAAATATAGAGAAAATACGGACACATTGCCACCACAGAAGCATTTAGGGGTTTCCTTCCAAATCTCTTGACCACGGTTGCTGGCTTGTTGCCTATTATTGAAGACATGGACAAGAAGAACTTGCGGGATGCCAAGAATAAAGAGTTTTACAAGTGGAATGATATGATCTCGATTTGTGAGCTATTGAAATTCAATGTAAGATGGCTTCGTTGTCGCATCGAAATTATCAAGATTGATAGGGCTGTTGTTGTTGCCCACATGATCTCTTCATCGACTGCTAGCATGGAGGAAGAGAGAGCACTCGCTTTGGAATCAGCGAGAGTTGATAAAGTAATTGAGGATCTGAGGATAATGAATGAAAACTTGCGAACGAAGCTGAAGATGATGTCCAGTAAGAATTATCTGTTATTGGACGGTGTGCTCTAGATGAGCATTAATGATTGTTGTTTTTTCGAATAGGTTTAGGCTTTTCTTTAGGTAGAATCATTGATCGTGGCATGAAGGAATATTTTTTCATTTATGAGATGTTTAATGAACAAATGAGCATTTTGCACGCTCTTTGGAGGAATATAAATTACATTTTGAAAATGCTTGAAATGATGAAAAGATAATTGTTTTCTACGGATCAGGCATAATATTCTCTGAGCCATTTACCGTTGATTATATTTCCTTCCACTCCTCCATCAATAGCTAAGATCTTGTAATATCCACTGGATACTGCCTTGATGACTACATATGGTCATTCCCATCTCGGAGAGAACTTGGGAGCAGACAAATCTTGTTGAATGTGTTTTGTTGTCTTTAATACCAAATCTCCTACTTGGAATGTTCGAGGTCTTACCATTTTGTTGTAAGCTCTGGAGATCCTTTGTTTGTATGCTTCTACGTATTTTCCACCTTAGTCCTCATCGACTCAAGCATGTCCAGTTCAGCAATTCTTGAGTTGGACACTTCGGCTTCATCTCATTGTACTCCACTGGCTATTGCAATCCTTGCTGAAGGAATTTTGATTTCTGCTGGGAGTATTGCGTCGGCTCCATAAACAAGAGAGTATGGTGAAGTTCCGATCGAGCTTCTTGGTGCGGTCCGATAGGCCCATAAATCCATAGGAAATTGTTCATGATACGTTCGTGGATTATCATGAATTGTTCGACTAAGAATTCAGATCAAAGTTTTGTTGGTGCTCTCTGCTTGTCTGTTTCCTTGGCGATAGTATGGTGTGGAGAAAACTTGTTTGATGCCATATTCTTCGAGCAATTCCGTCACGTGATTTTATGCAAAAGGAGTTCCATTATCAGTGATGATGTGTTTAGGAACACTGAATCAACATATTATGTATTCTTTGATGAAGGCTGCAATCGTGACTCCAGTGGTGCTTCGGAGAGGAATAGCTTCAACCCGTTTGGTAAAATACTCAGTTGCAGTGATGATGTATTCATGCTGCTTCGAAGATGCTGGATTGATCTTTCCGATGATATCCATTCCCCAGCTATAGAAAGGCCACGGACTATTCACAGAATTCAATGGGAGACAAGGAGTGTGGATGAGATTACCATGGATTTGGCATTGATGACACCTCTGAACGTGCGCAGCTACATCGTCTTCCATGATCGGCCAATAATATTTCTCATGAATCCGGAGAAATAATTTCCTTTTTCCCCGATGTTCTCCATCGTGCATTTCTTTTAAAATTGTTGGGATTTCATGCTCAGCTAAGCATCTCAGTAAATTCACACCAAAACTTTTGCAGTATAAGATTCCATCAAGAAAGACAAATATTTTAGCTCTCTGAATGAGTTGATTGTTTCTTTCTTTTCCAACGGAAACTCATTGTCTCGAAGGTACTTGACGTAAGGCTCCCTCCAGTCCCCAGTGTGATGGACTATCAAAGCTTCTAAGTGATGAGGAGGCGTCTGACAATTGGGACAAGATCTTTGCAGGATTCTTGATTGAGTCTCCATAGAAGGCCAATAGTATCCCATCCTTTGAAGCTTTCTGTAAAGTGTTACCACTAACGTATGTCCGTGATGAGTGCCAAATATTGTATATATTTATCCCTTTTTGTTGGCATTTAACTCATCTTTTGTGCATTAATTCTACATTTTATCCCATATTCTGTATTTTCATTGTTTTCAAGAATAAATATTTTTCTTACTTAATTTTGCATTTTTAGGTAATAAATAAAGTCTGGATGACTTGCGGAGCAAAAAGAGCAGAAAAGTAGTGAAAAGCCGGGAGAAATCACGCAAGGAAGCCGCGAAGAATGGTGCGCACAACCTCATTTTCTACACACAAAAACGCCTCCGTTCTCAGCCATCAGATCAGTTCTCAGAAGCATCCGATGGTCGCTCCTTCATAGAGCATCAAAATCTGAAGTCTCTGCCAAGCACCACAGCGCTGAAATTCCAAGCCTTCAGATTAGATGGTAGTTGAATCCAACGGTTGCTCCCTTGCTGTTCATCAAAGTTTGATATCTCCGCCTTACACTACAACACCTAACCTAATCTAGCACCGTTCGTTTCGTTGTATCACTTCATCCGACGGTCGCTCCTCGCTTGCCTCCGCATCACCGTCCGATCTACCTACCAGCTCCACATCTCACGGCTTAGTCTTGCTGAACATCAAAAATCGATGAACCCGCCACACACTGGAACACCAAACCCTATACCAGCTACCCAAACGCACCCTTCTCCCAAACCATCGACTTCTTCCTCTCCACCCTCTGCAACCACCATCACCCTGCCACAACCACCTTCTCCCTGCCGCGCCACCAAACGCCCTGCCACAACCACCTCGAGCTCACACACTGCCACCCTATCATCCTACACGTGATTGATAGCTTCCCCCATCCTTCTAGCCCTTTATCCCATCAACTTATTACCTAACCTAAACCCTAGGTTATGGGTTGATGGATTAACGTGTGCTAGAGAGAAATTGAAGGCATGGAGAGGTAGAGGAGGACAAATAGAAGCATGGGTCGAGTTTAATTTGATGTTGCTACATCAAATTAGGTAAAAAAATCAAACCCTAGTCTACTGTTAATTTGGGAATTTTTTTTGGTAGAACCCTAATTGTGTCTGTGGGTATAAATAGCCTTGTGGGTGTTGTTGTAAAACTTTATGCTTGGATTAGCCGGCGTCCAGGACTTTCATGTCCTGTTAATGTGTTTTTTTTTCTTCAGTTTTGTGCTGTTTCATGCACTTTTCATGTTCTGTTAATGTTGTTTTTTGTTCAATTTTATGTTAATTTTCAATTTCAGTTCAATTTCATTTATTTTCATATCCTGTTAATGTTCCTGTTAAATGTGCATAATCCTGTTAGTATCCTGTTTAGGTTTAATTCCATGTTAGTTCACTGTTAATGTTAGTTTAAATGCTCACTGTTAGGATTAATTCACTGTCATGTAATGTTAGTTTAGTGGAATGCTAGGCTAGAAGCCTTTGAAGCACTGAATTGATTGAGTAATGGAAGAAATCAGTGCTCATAGCAAGCTGATTATCTTGCCATTCCATTTTTGTATGCTTAGGATGCAATGTGTTGATTGAGCATTGGGAGAAATTAGTGCTCATAGCAAGCTAATTCTCTTCCCATTCTATTTGTATGCCTGTATTCTTCCCTTGGCCTTGCATTGTCACCATTTCAGTTTCACCATCTCCCCTGCCCTTGGCTTAGGCCTTGGTTCATTTCTATTGTTGTTGTTTAGTTCTTTGCTGTTAGTCATTGTCTTGTTTTATTTACTGCATTGCCTTTGCTTTATTGCCTTGTTTTTCCCTGTTTTCTTCCTTGCTGCTGTTTTCTTGGCCTTGTGCTGCTGTGCACTGCTTGTGCAGCTGCTGCTGCAACCCATCTGCCCTGCAACCCTGCTGTTGCTGCTTTCCTTTGCATTGCTGCATTGCCTCCCTTCCTCTGCTGCTGCTGCTGCAACTGAGCCCAAAGCTCACTTCAACACTGAGCCCAAGTTCAATTCAGTGAAGCCCAAAGGCCTAGCTAAACCAAGCCCAGTTCATTAAGGCTCCAAGCCCAAGTTCATTATTAAGGCCCAGTTCAATTCATTTTAAGACCAACTGAGTCCAAGGCTCAGTTCAATTCAAAGGCCCAAGGCCTAAAGCACTTCATCATTACAAACAAACCAACTAAGCCCAATAGCAATTTTAGAGCCCAATAGCAAACTAGAACCCAAAATAGCTAAACACACAAAACACTCCCAATCTCTGTGGATCGACCCGTACTTGCACGAGCTACAACTGACAACCGTGCACTTGCGGTATTGCTGTAGGCCCGCGTTTTGATCACGCTTCAATTTTACACGCTTTCCCGGGTCCACCAAGTTTTTGGCGCCGCTGCCGGGGATTGGTGCTGTGTTTTTCTTGTAGTTTTCTTGGCTAGTTTGCATTTCACTTGCGCATTTGCATCTGCATCTGCTTCACTTCATTTGCTGTTGGACCTGCTGTTCTGAACCTGTTTTTCCTCTGCTGGGACGCCACCAAGGAAAAGAACCAAAACCCAACTGGGTTTTTGCAACAATATCAGAGCAGCTGGGCTGTGCTTAAAAGGTAACCCATTTAAGAGAACCCGAATTGTGGGCTTCCAATTTTTTAATTGTGGGCATGTAATATTAAAGCCAATTTTTGGGCTTCTCTTATTTTCTGTTGGGTTTGTAATAATTTATTTGTGGGCTTGTTTGTTTTTAATTTTTGGGCTTGTATTTAATTTTTGAGCTTGTTTAATTTGGACTTGTATTTTGTATTCTGGGTTTTTAAACCCAGCTGAGCTTGTAACCGACCACGCTAGTTGAACTCGTTAGTGGGCCGAGTACCCAAATTCTAGGCCGAGATTTTGGACTCAGTTCCACCAAAAGTTTTCAACCAAGCGGAGCCAAAGCAAACACAAAAGGCTTGCACAGTGGGCTTGCTCCCATTCAAAAACCAAATTTTATTTTCTTTTTTTAAAAAAAAAAAAAAAAAAAAAAAAATTTACTTTACTTTTCTCCCATTCAAAAACCAAATTTTACTTGCTCCCATTTTAAACCAAATTTTTTCTTTATCCCATCTTAAACCAAAAGTTTTATTTTACTCCCATTTCAAAACCAAATTTTCAAATGTCTCCCACCAAAACCAATTTTTTCCCAAAAAGTCCAATCCCATTAAAAACCAAAATTTGCTTGTAGATAATGTGTTAGTTAAATTTCCTTTTGTATATATTTTGTGCTCATCCATTGTGACTCCGAATATGTTGGAGTTTTGCCTTGGATAACGGAGTTTTAATTCTGCTTTCGCCGAAATCGGGTATTCTCTCTCCTTTTACTCTACTCAGCATGTCCCTTTCCATATGTTGCATTTTAATTCTTTCCATATTTTTAAACATTGAGGACAATGTTTAGTTTAGGTTTGGGGGTATAAAGTAGATACCACGATAATATGCTTTAATTGAAAACAAAACTCCATCTTTTTGAAAAAATTGAAAAATCAAAATAAAAAATAAAAAATTGAAAAAAAAATCATAAAAATGGAGCTCATTTACCGTGAAATGTTGACTCTTGTGCAAATATGTAATTATTAGGAGTCTTAGTCTAGATATTTAGGCACCCTGATTCTAGCACAATTCACATAGTGATAAGAAATTTGCACGCGCACGATCTACCAATACATGTATGGCCTCGATCTTCAAGGTGTTTGATAGGAAGTTACGATTGCCAATCACTTTAGAATACTGAACGAAACTTGACTAGCTTGTTCTTTGGTTGGTTGGGATAGAAGGTGGAGGTTACATTAAGAAAGACAACCATCGAATTTAACTGGGTGCATCAAAAAGGGATACCTCTTGCAAAGTGTCATGTAATCTTTTGTTTCCTTTTGTATATGTATCAAAAGTGTTTCCTTGAATGTTAAAAAAAAAAAAAAAAAAAAAAAAATCAGAAAAATACAAAAAAATCAAGTATTTATCAATTCCATCATCTCTTGTTCCAAAAATAAAAAGAGAGTAGTCAATGTAAATAAGAGTCATGTAAAGAGTCATTTTGTTGTTTCATTGTAATAAGCAAGGAGGGTGTATGCCATTGATGTACAACGCGAGTAATTGTGAAATACCTCCAACTCATTTACAATTCTCGTAAAGTCCGGACAGCTAGCTAGATTTCGACCTCAGTTCTTAGCCTGAGAAACTATCTCTTGGTGATTAGTAGTCATAACTTCAGATCTTTCTTTACACATGTGTAGATACACTTTACACTCTTATCACATGTCTTTTTTTGTTATCAGTGCTAGGATTGTGCCTTCGATAGCTAGATTGACATCTCCATTTTGCTGTGAGCTTAAACTGTTTTGCACATGTCACATTTGATGGAATATGAGCTTATATTTTTTCCTTAGGTTTTGTAGGCACACCTCTGGTAAACCTTCACGAGACTTCACTCGTCCACTAGGGACACTTAGTGGTTTAAAAGGCTTAGTGCATACGCTAAATGCATTCGAGAGACCAGCGACAGTGGTATAGTTAGGATTTCCTTAGTTTTGTTTTACTTGAGGACAAGTAAAATTCAGATTTGGGGGTATTTGATGAGTGCCAAATATTGTATATATTTATCCCTTTTTGTTGGCATTTAACTCATCTTTTGTGCATTAATTCTACATTTTATCCCATATTCTGTATTTTCATTGTTTTCAAGAATAAATATTTTTCTTACTTAATTTTGCATTTTTAGGTAATAAATAAAGTCTGGATGACTTGCGGAGCAAAAAGAGCAGAAAAGTAGTGAAAAGCCGGGAGAAATCACGCAAGGAAGCCGCGAAGAATGGTGCGCACAACCTCATTTTCTACACACAAAAACGCCTCCGTTCTCAGCCATCAGATCAGTTCTCAGAAGCATCCGATGGTCGCTCCTTCATAGAGCATCAAAATCTGAAGTCTCTGCCAAGCACCACAGCGCTGAAATTCCAAGCCTTCAGATTAGATGGTAGTTGAATCCAACGGTTGCTCCCTTGCTGTTCATCAAAGTTTGATATCTCCGCCTTACACTACAACACCTAACCTAATCTAGCACCGTTCGTTTCGTTGTATCCCTTCATCCGACGGTCGCTCCTCGCTTGCCTCCGCATCACCATCCGATCTACCTACCAGCTCCACATCTCACGGTTTAGTCTCGCTGAACATCAAAAATCGATGAACCCGCCACACACTCGAGCAACCTAACCCTATACCCATCGCCAAACACTCCCCTCCTTCTTTCCATCGACTTCTTTCTCCCTCACCCTCTGCAACCACCATCACCCTGCCACAACCACCTTCTCCCTGCCGCGCCACCAAACGCCCTGCCACAACCACCTCGAGCTCACACACTGCCACCCTATCATCCTACACGTGATTGATAGCTTCCCCCATCCTTCTAGCCCTTTATCCCATCAACTTATTACCTAACCTAAACCCTAGGTTATGGGTTGATGGATTAACGTGTGCTAGAGAGAAATTGAAGGCATGGAGAGGTAGAGGAGGACAAATAGAAGCATGAGTCGAGTTTAATTTGATGTTGCTACATCAAATTAGGTAAAAAAATCAAACCCTAGTCTACTGTTAATTTGGGAATTTTTTTTGGTAGAACCCTAATTGTGTCTGTGGGTATAAATAGCCTTGTGGGTGTTGTTGTAAAACTTTATGCTTGGATTAGCCGGCGTCCAGGACTTTCATGTCCTGTTAATGTGTTTTTTTTTCTTCAGTTTTGTGCTGTTTCATGCACTTTTCATGTTCTGTTAATGTTGTTTTTTAGTTCAATTTTATGTTAATTTTCAATTTCAGTTCAATTTCATTTATTTTCATATCCTGTTAATGTTCCTGTTAAATGTGCATAATCCTGTTAGTATCCTGTTTAGGTTTAATTCCATGTTAGTTCACTGTTAATGTTAGTTTAAATGCTCACTGTTAGGATTAATTCACTGTCATGTAATGTTAGTTTGATGGAATGCTAGGCTAGAAGCCTTTGAAGCACTGAGTTGATTGAGTAATGGAAGAAATCAGTGCTCATAGCAAGCTGATTATCTTGCCATTCCATTTTTGTATGCTTAGGATGCAATGTGTTGATTGAGCATTGGGAGAAATTAGTGCTCATAGCAAGCTAATTCTCTTCCCATTCTATTTGTATGCCTGTATTCTTCCCTTGGCCTTGCATTGTCACCATTTCAGTTTCACCATCTCCCCTGCCCTTGGCTTAGGCCTTGGTTCATTTCTATTGTTGTTGTTTAGTTCTTTGCTGTTAGTCATTGTCTTGTTTTATTTACTGCATTGCCTTTGCTTTATTGCCTTGTTTTTCCCTGTTTTCTTCCTTGCTGCTGTTTTCTTGGCCTTGTGCTGCTGTGCACTGCTTGTGCAGCTGCTGCTGCAACCCATCTGCCCTGCAACCCTGCTGTTGCTGCTTTCCTTTGCATTGCTGCATTGCCTCCCTTCCTCTGCTGCTGCTGCTGCAACTGAGCCCAAAGCTCACTTCAACACTGAGCCCAAGTTCAATTCAGTGAAGCCCAAAGGCCTAGCTAAACCAAGCCCAGTTCATTAAGGCTCCAAGCCCAAGTTCATTATTAAGGCCCAGTTCAATTCATTTTAAGACCAACTGAGTCCAAGGCTCAGTTCAATTCAAAGGCCCAAGGCCTAAAGCACTTCATCATTACAAACAAACCAACTAAGCCCAATAGCAATTTTAGAGCCCAATAGCAAACTAGAACCCAAAATAGCTAAACACACAAAACACTCCCAATCTCTGTGGATCGACCCGTACTTGCACGAGCTACAACTGACAACCGTGCACTTGCGGTATTGCTGTAGGCCCGCGTTTTGATCACGCTTCAATTTTACACGCTTTCCCGGGTCCACCAGTCCGCAGATTCCTTCATGTATGCGTTTGAGTTGTACGTCCGCTTCGTCGTTTCCGAGGCATCGTGATAAGGACCCATCAGGATTTCGATATTATAACGCTCTGTGAAGCAAGAAATAATTCTTTAATTCCTTGAGGCTGATTTTCCCTTCTGAAAGAGAACTGCTCAATTCATGAATAATAGGTGCTCGCCAATCGTTTGCTTGAGTGTCTTCGACTTGAGCAAGCCAGGTAGATGACACAGTACGCCTCTGTACTTTGATTTTTTTCTCTGCTCCTTCGAATTGCAACTTAGAAGCGAGAGTTGCTAGGCACTTGGCATGCCTATTGTTAGTTCGTCCAGTATGGACGATCATTGCATCAACAAAATGAGTTAATATCCTCTGAGCTTCAGCTCTGAATAGGGCGAGCGTGATTTCTTTGAGAGAGTATGCTCTGTTCATTTGATTGACCAATAGTTTTGAATCTCCCTTATCTCAAGGTGTGTTGCTCCTGCTTGCTTGGCCAAAGACAAGCCTAGTAGGAAAGCTTCATATTCTGCTGAATTGTTGGTACAATGAAAATCCAGCTTGAATGAATGTGAGAAGACTTCTCCAGATGGAGATACTAGCACTACGCACGCTCCTCCGGTATCATTGCTAGGGGTGGCGGATCCGTCAAAGTATAAAAGCCACGTCTCTTCTTTGATGACTAAGACTTCTGGAAACTCGCCGGGCACATCTTCATGTAACATTGTTGTATCTTCCCCTGGAAAAGCAGCGAGCAAGTCTGCAACTTCTTGTCCTTTGATTGTTTAGGTGGTCCACAAGCTATATCGAACTCCGATATCTGAAGTAGCCACTTTGCTGGTCTCCCTATCAAGGATGGATTTGGTAGTAGAAACTTTATAGGGTCATACTTGGAGACGAGCACGACTCTGTTGGATAACAAATAGTGCCTGAATTTCTGGATTTCATGCACCAATGCTAAACATGCTCTTTCGGCTTTTGAGTATCGGAGTTGAGCGTCCCTCATCGTGCGGCTGACGTAGTAAATCGGACGTTCGATACCTTCTTCGTCTTCTTGAGCAAGAAGTGCTCCAATAGCGACATCGCTGGAAGATGTGTAGTGTATTGTGGTCGTCCTTGCACTGGATATTTCATGACAGCAGGTGATAGCAGTATCTGTTGTATTTTCTGGAATACTTCTTTCTGGACGGTTGTCCATGTAAAACTCGCTCCTTTCTTCAGTAGAGGGGTTAACGAAGCAATGAGCCAGGAATGAAGCATCAAATATTATTTACCTTACCCATGAAACTCTGTAGTTCTTTCACAGTGCGTGGAGGAGGTGTGGTAGTAATGTCTTTTGTCTTGTCTGGATCAACTTTGATTCCTTTTCCGGTGACCAAGAATCCTAGAAAATTTCCGGAGGAAACACCAAAAGCACACTTCAGAGTATCCATCTTTAATTTGTATTCTATGCATCTTTCAAAAACTTGTATCTGAACTTCGAGGTGGGATGCTCGAGTCTTCGACTTCACCACCACATCATCAACATAGTCTTCCACTTGCTTGTGCATCATGTCGTGGAATATGGCAGTCATGGCTCGTTGATAAGTGGAACCTGCATTCTTCAATCTGAAAGGCATCACAGTGTAGTAAAAATTTTCAATAGGAGTACAGAATGCGGTCTTGTTGGCATCATGCTCGTACATCTTGATCTGGTTGTATCCACTGTAACCATCCATGAATGAGAACATACCGTGGACACTGGTTGCGTCGCCGAGCATATCGATCTTGGATAAGGAAAAATCATCCTTTGGACAACATTTTTTCAGATTCCTGAAATCAACACCGCATCTGATTTGACCATTTTCTTCTTGACGGGAACAACATTTACCAGCCATGTTGGATGTTGAATAGGTTTGATGAATCCTGTTGTTAGTAGTTTCTGAATCTCGACTTTGATTTGTTCCTCGACTTCGTGTCTGAACAGCCTAGGCGGTTGTTTGACAGCTTTGGATCCAGGAGTTATATGCAGATGATGTGTAACTAATTTGTCGTCTAGACCAGGCATTTCTTCATACGTTCAGGCGAAGATATCCTGATACTTTTTCAGCTGATTTACCAGCTTCGTTCGTTCTTCCGGTGACAACGCGGAACTAATTAAAATTTTCCTTGGATCATCTTCTGTCCCAATGTTGATTGTTTCGAGATCATCAGTGGTAGAATCAGTGTCGTCTTGCAATTGTCGGGGAGCATCTTGAACTTCTTCTTCGAGTGATGGCTTGCTCTGACATGATTCTTCGGGGCAGGGAGACTTTTCATCGTTCTCCCAGGTTAATTTCTAATCTTTGCGTCGGAAATAAATGGTCCTCCCCTCCGCGTCATGACTGGTTATGAAATTGGACCTTGGGGTTCAGAACTGATCCTGGCGGCGCTTAATCGGTGTGGCAGATAACTCGATCGACTTAGCACCTAAGGATGATGGTTTGTCAGCAACTTCTTCAATGGACTTCCATCTTGGGAGTGGAGTACTATAAATCCTTATTGGAGGTTCGGGGATATCTTTTTGAGACTCAAGGAATTCAGTGTCATAGACCGGGGCGTAAGGAGATGATGAAGTCGTGATACGAACAATTTTGTTATTGATCAGAGCCTTCATGCATTGATGATACGTCGAAGGAACCACTTTATTGTCACGGAGCCACGGTCGTCCGAGGATCATGTGATAATCAGGCTCTTGTTCGATCATGTGAAATTTGGCCTTTGATTGAATAGGCCCTACCTTCAAGTCTATATATGCATACCCATATTGTAGATCTGGCTTCCTTCGAAACCTGTCATCAAGATGGGATGGCGAAAAATTTTACTCTGTGGGAACTTGGCCAGTTTGAGAGTCTTCATAGTAATGATGTTTGTAGAAGCGCCCGTATCGACAAGAGATCTATTGAACTCAGAGTCTTTGATAAATCCTATCACGTACAAGGCTCGATTATGCCCTTCATCTGCCACGCGATCATCTTATCCAAAGGTGATATTATTGATCGAATGCTCAGACATCATGGACGCTTCTTCAACTTCTAGGCATGACGAAGTTAGTTGCACGTCTAATGATATTTGGTTGAGTGCAGCGAACGTGTTCGTATGTTGATCCTTTGAGAAGTGCATGAGTTCACATATATTTTCAATCAAGTGTGTGACTTTTTGATCCACCGGCTTCTCATAGGTGGTGAATCTGTTGGATTGAGGGCTAACGTCAGTGGTGTCAAGAGATGAGCGCTCCACAACTTGAGCTCATAAGATTCTTGTCAGGTCCACCATGCAGTTGAACAAATTATCGATCGCTCCCTTCAATCGATTTATGTTCCTTTCTAAGATCTCTTTCCTTCGTGCCAGTTCGGCTAGTGACGGAATTTCTCCATCGAATGCATTAATAGATGAAAAAGGAGTAGTAAAGTACGAATGACGAATATTACCAGAATCATTCGGATAAGCCAGAGAAGCGTCACCATTTGAGAGACCCTGACTGGAGTTTTGAGTAACTGAATTGGATCTAAGACCGACCATCTTTGTGAGAAATGAGATTGCAACCGAGAGAATGATCTCCCATTGTGGTCGCCAATCTGTAGATGGGGCAAAACGAGTTGTTGGTTTTTACGGAATTGAGGAGATGACCGTGCGGAGGAAATTCCTTGAACTGAGAAAACTGTTAAACCTCACACAGATGCACTGCAAAAAGGGAGTGTTTTGAATTCGAGAGATCAATCTGTAGGACTCCGTCCTAAACCAAGACAATGGTCATTCCAGAGTCAATTCGATCACATGAGAGGATGGGTCGATCTGTAGGAGGGTAGCTGAGAAATGTGTGAGATCAATGGTGATCGAAGATTGTAGGTGTGTTGTGTATTATCCGTAAAGAAATAAGATAAGCTCTAATTGATTGAATTTGCTCTGTTGAGAGTGATTGCTCGGACGTTGAGTTGTTAATCTCATGTTGTATGTTTGACGAAAGATTGTCCCCTTTTCAATCATGATTCAGAGACTTATTTATATTGCTAGAACTATAAACACCTTGATCCCATTGTTGATGGTGGATTTTCAGCAAAGGGTAAAACCGTAAAATCATGAGGCATGTTTTTGCCACGGCTTTCAGGCATGCAACGATTCATATCTTACGAACCCTTGATGAATATGTTGTCGAAAAGCCCCACTGGTTGAGCGATTCGACCCCTGGCATTTCATCATGCCCTCTATGCAGATTAACAGTTCCATAACTGCAGGAGAGAGACCCCCCTCCACATAGAAGAAACGATTTGGGCGGTTCTCCGTAGATTGAGAGCAAGAACGCCTTCAGGACGTCGGTGATACTCATTGTTCCCTGACTATGTGGAGAGACCGTGTATATATTCAGGAGGTTCTCCGTAGATTGAGAGCAGCAACGCCTTCAGGTCATAAACAACACCGTGACTCCCTGACTATGCACCATTCATATTGGATGTGACGCCTTAACTGGCTAATATTCTTTCTGCAATAGATTAATTCTGCCGAGACATTCACCACTGAATTCCAAGAATGATCTATTATTGCTCCTACTCCATGGTCGAATCCACGTCCTGATCCCATGGAATGGAAATAACCATTGCTCCTATTCCATGGTCGAATCCATGGCCTGATCCTATGGAATGGCAATAACCATTGCCCCTATTCCATGGTCGAATCCACGGCTTGATCTCATAGAATGGCAATAAACAACTGTATTATCTCATTACTCCGATTTCATGATCAATTCCATCTCTGATCTCATGGAATGGTAATAGATAATTTTATTACTCTGATTCTATGGTCGAATCCATGATCCCATGGAATGGTAATGCATGTTTTATTATTCTGAGTTCATGGTCGAATCCACAGCTAATCCTATGAACTGATAATAAATAACTACTCATTTTATTACTCCATTTCATAAATTATTCTCCACTGAATTTCATGAATTAGTAATAAATTCTCAACAACCGGGCATCTGGACTGTCACTGAGTAAGCCCCGAAAAAATGGTACAAGTGTACTCGACAATGATGCACGACTGAGCGCCCAGATGCACAAACGAGCATCAAAAAACATGAACAGATGAGGGATCCTACACAAAACTGGAGAAAACAACAAATAATAATAAAATAATAAGGGACGTCCAGGGTCGGGCCCACCGGCCGTCCGGCCATGCCCTAGCCGTGGCCGGTCCCATGCCTCCTTTATTCTTTTGCCTTATTTTTTATTTTCATGAATTCATGAAAACTCCTTGATTTTAGCAACTTCCTTGTTTTTATGCAAAACTCATGAATTTCCCATAACTTCATAGATTCATGAAATAATATTATAAAATAGGAAAAGGTGTGCGGGACCGGGAAACCTAGCCGGCCGGCCATGCCCAAGCCGTGGCCGGTCCCACACCTCACAATCCCTAGACTTTTATAATTATTATTCCCCAATCTCATGAAACTCCTCTATTTCAACAAAACTCATGGATTCTCCATAACTTCAAGGATTCATGAAAAATATTATTATAAAATAGGAAAAGGTGTGCGGGACTGGGCAACATAGCGGGCCGGCCATGCCCTAGCCGTGGCCGGTCCCACGTCTTGCAATCCCTTGTCTTTTATAATTATTATTTTCCTCAATTCATGAAACTCCTTGGTTTGATAAAAAATCATGATTTCGTCATAACTTCTCAAATTTTGCTCGAATCATGAAAAACCAAAAGCCAACATGGTCACACGACCGGCTATCCTTCCACGAATGTTAAAATACACTTATTTTAATATTTACAAAATATTGATCAATTGAGCATACATGCTCATTCTGATAAAAAATCAAGAATTTCAGTCAAGATGAAACTCTCCTGAAAATTCACAATGTTGCTCGAACGCACATCAGAAAATACTGAAACTCTCAGCACGGAGACACGGACACCATGGAAACGCGTGCATGCCTTCATGACCAACCTGAGTCATCCCTAGGGATTGCACAAAGCCGGTCCCACATGTTTTCATAATTCTGACCTAATTTGCTCAATTGCTCATATTAGGCCCAAACTCTCTCCAACCAACCTGGGGATTGCTCAAACGGCCAGCAACTGGTCACGTGACCACCAATATACGGTCCCATGCTCTCTTGGTCGGTCCCCATCTTTCATACCTAGGTTTTATCACCTAATGCTGAACCAAACAATATTTCAGTAAATGATGAAACTGGCATTTAATCATCATTCTTTCACCAATCCTCAAATTGAGAACCCTGGTGCATGCTCACTCGATCACTGGGCACCACATGGACGCCCATCATCCCATGTGGTCAGTCTCTCTATCACTCATGACCTATTTTCAGCGATTCATCAACTATGATCTGAAATTAGGGTTTTGAATAAAATGTTCTATGAATTGTCATTAGATTCAGGAACTAATGAATTTATATTATTCAGCAACCAACATATGAATTAATCATATAATATTTGGTAGTCTACCAATATTTTAATATTTTATTGGGTCACATCACCGATAAATATTTCGTCGAATTGAGCATACTTGCTCAGTTTCTCAAATATTGATCTAGATATCAATATTTGGTAATTTATCAGTAATTTGTCGAATTGAGCATACTTGCTCAATTGCACGAACAAACTATCAACATTCACTATTTTGTCGAATTGAGCAATACTTGCTTAGCTGCACGTCAAATCATTAATTTGTCGAATTGAGCAATACTTGCTCAGTTGCTCACCAAATTCTTAATATTCAGTAATTCGTCGAATCGAGCAATACTTGCCCTCGATCAAATACTGGTCAGTAATTCAACAATACTGACATCCCATCAGAGAACTACATGTTCGATCCATGAATCGATGAGCATTCACTACTTATGCTCGATTCAACAAAATCTAGACTCACTGTCCAAACAGTTAACAACTGACTAATCAATACACGTCTGTCATACAGACTCCACGATTCGTGAGACATCAATCACGTCAAATTGGGGGATACAAACTAAGGTTTTGGTCTGGAGGCCTACGGCACGTGGGTTCATTGATCAACCAAGTCTTCGCGCGACCTGGAACTGGTTTCACCACGACCTCTCACTTTCCCACTTTTTCACTCAAGAAACCGTCACATTTACAGGGATCAAGGTGTTCATGACTCTGACAATATAAATAACTCTTTGAATCCATGATGGAGAACAACGGACAACGAATAATC
The DNA here is from genome assembly GCF_003573695.1 of Papaver somniferum. NCBI lineage: Eukaryota > Viridiplantae > Streptophyta > Magnoliopsida > Ranunculales > Papaveraceae > Papaver > Papaver somniferum. The sequence goes on from NC_039368.1 coordinate 42,019,825, forward strand.
ACTAGCTATCAACTGTCTACATAGAATTCTTCTCGAGCAACTATTCTCAAGAATTCACCAATCTATCAGAACTTATTCGAACTCATCAGTTCACCAAAAATTGAAGAAACCTTCAACACACCCACAATCCTTGATCATCACTGATCCCACACAATTCTCAGCTTCCCTCCTACAGATCAACACATCTCCCTCTTTGTGACTGAATCGACTCTGGAACGACATTGACTTGGTTTAGGCCGAAGTCCTACAGATTGATCTCTAGAATCTAAGCACTCTCTTTGCAGTGCATCTGTGTGAGGTTGAACAGTTTGCTCAGTTGAGGAGTCTCGACAACACGCTCGTCTCTTCACTTCCTCAAAAAACCAGCGACTCGTTTTCCCCCATCTACAGATTGGCGACCACAGTGGGAGATTAATCTCTCGGTTGCAATCTCATATTTTCAAAAAAATGGCTGGTCTTAGGTCTGGGACAGTTACAAACGCGAACGACGCTAGCACTAGCAATAACGGCAATGAGGATATCCCAGAAACCATCCCTGCCTCCAACACTGACGGTGGTGATGTCACTCCTCCCCATACCAACTTTGGAAATCATCCTCTTTTCGGCAGACATCCTAAAGAAGTCAGAGGAATTCCACCCACCATGGCTGATCTCATTAAAGTGCAAGAAACTCTTGCTAAGAATCAAGCTGACATGGCTGCAATATAAAAGGAGATTTTCGATTTTATCAAGACTCTCACTGACAAGATGTCTGAAAAGCCTCAGGAAAAGGGAAAAGGCAAAGAACCTGCTTCAACTGACGATCCAGAGTTCATTCCAGTTCATTCCAGTTGACGATGATGAAGTTCAGAAGGCTGCAGAGAAAGCATCGTCAGGAGAACCTGCTAATTTCATCACTCGTGAAGAGATGGAGCGTTTCATGGAGATCCATGGAAAAAATGCCACGTCCACTGTCCACCATCATCAACCTCTATACATGGCCGCTACACAAAGAATTCCTCTCCCAAAGGGTTACACTTCTCCAACATTCACACTGTACACCGGAACTGGGAACGCTCGGGAGTATGTTTCACGATTCTTAGAAGCGCTAGGAGAGCATGAAAACAATCATGTTATCTGGCTAAAGGAATTCTCAAAATCTCTGACAGGCTGGGCCTATACCTGGTACAACAACATCGCACCAGGAAGCATCGCCAATTGGGGAGCAATGGTTAATGCTTTCTACATGAAATATATCTTCGTATCTGAGCAGATTACTCTTTCTGACTTAGGAAGGATGGCACAAAATCACGCTGAGAATCTTAATGATTATGTGAATAGGTTCAGAATTCAAGCTTTGGATTACCATGATCCCAACGTTACTGAACAACAATTGGTGGGTTTGTGCATCAACGGGATGATCCCAGTCTACAGATCCTTATTGGAAAATCTTCGCTTTCAGACCTTTTTGTAACTTCACGAAGCGGCCAAGCGATCGGCAACTACTGCTCCTGCCCTGCTAGAAAGAACGAAAACTATCAAAGTGGAAGAATCGAAAGGATGCACCTGACTTCCCCTTTTCTATTGAAGAAGTGATCGAACTGTTGGAAGTCTGGATTCAATATGGTGTTATCCAATTACCATCTGTTAGGAAGGAGCCGACTGAGAAACAAATGGAGAATCCGCGCTACTGCCGTTTCTATAGGTATATCAGTCATCCAACAAGTGATTGCAGAACCTTGAAACGCATATTCAAAGATAAGGTTGATTCAGGGGAATTGAGGATTGAAGGGGTACACAGAAATCCTCTCCCGATCAGAACATTTACACTCTCCGAGCAGCCGGTCAAAGAGGCGGTTCAATCCTTAATTGAGCATGTCTGTGAATTGTTGTATTTGTCAAAAGCTCAAAGAGATGACATGTTTGCTGCGTTGAACCACATCGTGTCAGGAAAACAATTAGAAATTCAAGAGACACTCCCTGAACCTCCAGCCACTGACAAAGAAATGTATGACTGAGGACTGCTCACCATAGTACATCTCAAGGGAAATGAGTTCAGAAGAGTGCTAACTGATGTTGGCACATCTATAAACATCATTCTTTTGAAGACTCTCAGGTATGCGGGCTTCACTCGCCAAGAAGCAACTCATGCTCCCATTTCAGTCAGAGATCATGAAGGAGTCTCCAGAGAAGCATACAGTTTTATCATCCTTAAGATAAAAATCGGCTCGACTTAGGCTGAAACCAAATTCCACATCATCAGAGAAGATCCTGGATATGATATGGTTCTCGGACGGACATGGATCCATGCCGGCCAAATGAATCCAACATCTTCAGTCGTACGCTCATTTATTGATGAAAGCTCTGATTCAAAAGAAGCGGAAGACATTCCAGCATTCGAGCATCTGGAAGCGGTCAAGGATTTGATGGAACTGACACAAAAACCTGGAGAAAACGCACATTCTTTCATCAAAAGGTTATGTACTCATGCAAGTAGGATTCCCCTTCATGTACCTATACTACCAATGTTTAATCATATTGCCATGGTACATGGACTTCTTCCCACTGACAACTTATCCATCACAAAGTGATATGAGTGGATAACCTCACCACGGCGATATTACACCAAATGGTTGAATACATATCTTCTTCAAACGGAGCATTCTATCAAAAGGTTTATCGCTGAAGACATGGCTAAGCATGACAGGCAGTATTTCGGATACTCCCCTTTGCACGAGTGTCCATATGTACCACAGCCGTGGAACTCCCCTGCTCGAGGAATCCCGAATCAAAATAAGATATTCAAGGCACGTACAACCAAGACTAACAAATTCAAGGAAGGAGATTTAGTTTTTAAGGAAACTAAGCGTGATCTCCATTTTGCAAGGAGCTCCAATTGGGAATGACCTTTTATGGTCGCAAGGTCCATAATTGGAGGCTACTACAAGCTAATCAACACAGATGGCAGGGCCATACCAGTGATTCACGAAAATTGGCTCAAGGCTTTTGATGTTTGAGGTACTCAGCAATTCAGACGTCCCCTGCTCATGATGCAGAAATATCTGATTGGGTTTTAGGATTTTCTTTCACATGTATTTTCAATTCCTCCAAAATGTTTGCAATACTTGGATTCAGTATTTGAATTCAGCAATTTATCAAAATTCAGTTCATTTTACTTAAAGAAAATCTCTATCAAATCCAAAAGAAAATCCTAATCATCTACCAATCCAAAATCAATCAAGAAATCAAAACCGAAGTAAAGCTTCACATCTCTCAGAAGTTCAAAGTTCAAGGCATCATAGAAAGAAAACTAAAGAAATTCAGCAAAATAAGATTTCTTCTTTTCTGCATCCTCTAAGACTTGAAAGGTTGCTCTCTATGACTCTAGATTCCTGGTCAACTCAACAACTTCAGCCATTTTCTTCATCATAGCCTCACTGGTGAAAGGTGCGTTTCCTTCTACTGCTTCTTTAATAGCATCAACCTTTTGACGAAGCCACTTCAGGTTGAAGCCGAGTTCTTCAGCATTCTTCAAGTTGTACTCCCAATCAAAGAGTACATCTCGAGTAATAGTATTTCTGGCCCTGGTACGAATATCATCTATAACACGCAATATACTCTCTACTTGCCTTGTCAAGAAATATCTATGCTCCGGATCATTCGTAACGACGATATGGCCATACATCTTCCACAACTTCTCATACATAGCAGCATATCCCATGGGAACACTAAATCCACCAACAAGAGTATGATATGGGAGTGTATCACCAAATGGAGAAGCGAAAGCAATCCCTGCATTGGGATATTCGTGCACTATTATCCGGTTCTCAGTCATTGGAGCGGCATCAGCAACCATAGGGACAACTTCAGTCAGAGCAGCTTCTTCCATCCTCGATTCGGGTTCCATCATCTCGGGCGCAATTGGAGTTGCAGTCACCTCCATGGCATCAGCAAAAAGTGTTTCATGACATTGAGGTATAGGGATGGAGGTCTCATTACCAACGTCTCCAGGGTTGCTCAAGTCATCATTATTGGATCCATTATTCCCAACTTCGGCATTTGGTACCTAATGCAAAGATTACATGGGATTAGAATGATTCAGGCATGGAAACCAAAAATAACCATAAAATTCAGAATATAAGTGAACTAACATCATCTAAGTTCCTTATTATGCACCCAAGACTTGCGCAAATAGTGTAGAAGTCATGAAACACGTTTTCAAACAAGCTCAGCTGAAGAGATTTTACACTTCCCTGTATTCAAAGGCGAACTGGGAGCAATCGGTAAGGAATTTAAAGTTGATTCATATACCATTTGCTTCGTATTTATTTTATCTACAACATATCAAAATTTCATAGCAATCGGACGAACGAGCTAGGAGAGGTGGCCAAAATATCGAATAACATGCAATCTGAAAAAGTTCTGAAGGTCTTCTGGAAGTTCACTATTTCGCCTTTTTCAGGCCCCAAACATGCTAAAAGTTCAAAAATATTCTTTACAAAAGTTTGTAAATTTCCTGGGCTTGAAGATACATATGCAGACCGCGAAAATCCGACTTCATACGAGGATTCTACAGTGTTTCTAGTAAAATCTGAAGTCTGAAATTTTCTGGTGACGTATTTCGGCAAAGTTATCCATAAATTTACGTGGATTCTCGTTCATTAATTCAAAAATCAACAATTTCATACTTCTATGAAGAAATTACAGGAGATATACTTACTAGGGAGTCTCTAAACCAATTGAAGGCTCGGCAATATTGGAATCTCCATTAGCAACTCCTTTATCTTCATTCGGTTCGGGATTTCAGGAACTCTCCATGCTTCCATGTCCCAAAGAAGAGTGTGCTTCATCAACATGCTGCTTGTCTACAATTATTTCCTCTTGTATGCATCAACAACAATTATCATTAATTCGTTCGAAGGCGTATTATGATGGTTAGCATAAAGGAAGATACTTACGTCAACTTCCTCATCAACGCTGGATCCATGAATTGTTCGACCGGGAGCAAAGCGAAGACCGTCAATAACCGATGGAGCAAAATTCTGAAACTAAATAACAATTTTCTTTCAAGATCCTAATTACATGGACGAGGAAGTCGCAATTGCAAAGAAAAATGCTAACAACTCACCAAATAAGCGGCAGGGGACTGCACATTACTCGGTATCATTCTATGAGTTGTTTTACTTCTGCCTTCTCCACCCTGGGGACTTTCTTGAAGGTCTAAGAATTTTACACAGATTCAAGGCCTCACAAAGCGGTCATCCTACACAAGGTCGAGGAATGATTAAAACATGTTCATCTTACTTTCGTCAAAATCGTGAAAAGAAGGGCATACCTGTGCGCATTCCGGAGATGTCTTCCTTTTGTCACCACGGGAAAGGTACTTTAGCCTTGGTCGAGCAGTAATCGAGTCAAGGGAAGGGAAATCTTGCGCTGGAGATTTAACATCCGTCACAAAAGCATACAAACGTTCAGGTTGTTGACGCCAGAAGTCTATGTAACCCGGAGTCACGAAATTAGCACGATAAAAGCATGGGAATAAATACTTATTTCCCTCCACATGAGTGCAATCTAAATTAGCCTTCAGATATTCGACTGATGGTTTGTTCATTCGGTGACCTGGGATACACTGGTCGACGCCCATTTGCCGAGCCGCCCTGTCAATATTATATCCCTATACTCGGAATTCTCCATGCATCACTGATATTATGTGGCAAGGAGTGCAACTCAACATGAAAGATCTCTCTCCATCATTCAAACCAACGCCTGTCTTCAACGTGACATTTCCCTCAGCAGTATTAAAAATGATCAATTGCGAGAAGAGATCAGGGACCAACACCCAGGGACGAAATATGAACTCGGATTCAATGTCCAAAATGTCAGTAATACATATCTCGTATTGCGGTTGCTTTGTGGACCACCGCATGATCCTGGCGTTGTCTTTTTCAAGAAAAGCATGGCGAGTGTCGACATTGGGTCCTTGCAAGACACTACGGGGAATTGGAGCATATTTCTCAAGATGCTCCCACATCAAATCTTGGAGGAACATAGTATTAACATATGTTTCGATCTTCATGAAACCATTGGAGACGTTGGAGTCTATAACCAAAGAGTCTAAATTGGCAAACAGTGAACCCAAAAATAGACTACCAACGAGAAGTTTCTCACCTTTATCCATCTTTATGGCGAACAGAATCACAAACGGCTTCAACAAATGTCCACCATCTTCAAGAACATCTCTAGAGAGCCACAAGCATAAGAAAGCAGCAATGGACAAGATGCCATCAACGGGTTCTTCAGGAGCTCCATCTATCGGCCACCAGTATCTCAACCACTGAGCATAGCAAAATTTGGGAGACTCGTTGAACTCATGCATTTTAGCTTCCAAAGTACGAGATATCAGCTTCTCTTCTGTCGAGAGTTCTCCAGGGAAATTTCTGGTGACTGGAAGATGCAACAAAGCGACTACATCTTCTAAAGTAATCGTGAACTCTCCCCATATGCATATGAAGGCATGAGTAGGAATACACCAAAGAGCAAGAAAAGCCATGATACCTGGTATATCATGATTAATGATCAAATCTCCAGCAGCTTGAATGGCTCGCGTCACCTGCGCACTATCCAGCAAGGCCCTTACACGGATGTGGCCTAGCATATGCCTTTCCCATCCAGAAAAATGCGTCAGCGGATTCCGAGAAAGTTGGAGTTCCACATGAGAAGCCTAATAATTTTTCCCTTCCAAACAGAATTGAATTATTGTTGAAGGAGACACCAACTTATTCTGAGCAGTAGTCCTGGGATTTATGAGCAACCGAAACGGGGAACCTAAAGGACGTTTTTCAGGCTTGTACAAATATTTAAAGAATCTGTCTTCGATGCTTGGAATGTTCTTGGGTTTGGGAACTTCCTCCTTCCCTTGAGAAGTCCCAGAGTTGCCATCCCTTGAGCAATCATCATCTCTAGAAGATGCATCTGTGGAAACATCATCTCTAGAAGTGTCTTCTCTGGAAACGTCACTTTCAGCATCATTACGGAATCGAGTCATCTCCGCCAAATCGCTGCAACTTTCCACACGAGTTTCATCAATACAATGGAATTAAAGCAATCAAACAATTACGATGCTCACAATCAGCATCTATAAAAAAAACGGTAATCCTAAACTCTTACATATTTACGTTTCATTAACTTAGTGATAGCAACGTAAAAATTTACAAACTTGTTTACTCTTTCACATAAACCTACAACGTAAGCGAGAAACTTATTATTTAAGAGTCAACACTGAATTTTCACGAAACTATGACAATTCACATAAACCCTTCGTGTGAGCATCCCATGATTTTATACCGCAAAACACACATCATAAAATCATGAAACGCAATTATTCACCTTTAACAATTACTCCAGCACGTTATTTAATTTTGTTTTATCAAAAAAAAAAAACTCACGTGCGCATGTTAAAAAAAAAAACTTTACGTGGGTTAATTTTTTGCTCAATCGAGCACTCATCTATGAAAAGAGGGTCTTTTCTATTTTTACAGGGATCCACATATTTCAAATAAAATTTTGAAAGTTCAAAAACAAAATTTTATCATGAACTACAGGTCTTTTCAAAATTTCCTTTAACCCTAAGGATCATTATTTATTACTTTTATGAACAATCCTACGTTTCTAAAAGTATTTGCAAAGTTCATGCTTTGAAAGTAAATTTGGGTTTTCATGAAACCTAATAAAAAAAAACTTTTCTACTGCAACTAGATCATGTCTATGCAAAATTTTATGTATCTCTTCCATATTAGGGATTTTTTGTTCGTTTCCTAAACTAACGAAAAAACGGGCATCCATACGTTTTCTAAAAACAAATTCTTCATAAATACTACGCATGCTTGCAATTATGGGATTTTTTGTTTTGAACAACTCATGAATTATAGAACGAACAGCAAAACAAAAAAAAATCGCACTCACCAGTCGTCGTCCGGAAACTGGTCGGACGTTGATCGGCGGCGGTGATCGGCGCTGGTTTTCCGGCAAACTTTCCTTCCCTGCTGAACACGTGAAGGTGATGAAGAGAAGAGGTGCACAGTTTAGCAAACAAAAAAAAATTAGGGCTTCACCCTTTTATATTATTTTTATTTCCAAAACCTAAAGCACCTGGGTTTCCTCTTTTGGGTTTGGGCCCACGAGCGTTAAACTGACCAAAACTGGGCTTTTAACTGACCAATTTAGCAGCACCTCATCTCTCCGCGCCCATAAAATAACGGTCTATCACGTTATTAGTATCCTTACTCAAATATTTTCCCGTACGTGACACCATTGCGACAAATCGAGGATTCTGAATAAACCTTTGTAGACTAAGTTCAACCACTAATCTCATCGACTGAAAATCACCATTTAATGCATTATTGCGGAACATGACTGTTCCCCACTAAGCAGGGGACTTAATGTTGATGGTGGATTTTCAGCAAAGGGTAAAACCGTAAAATCATGAGGCATTTTTTGACACGGCTTTCAGGCATGCAACGATTCATATCTTACGAACCCTTGATGAATATGTTGTCGAATAGCCCCACTGGCTGAGCGTTCGACCCCTGGCATTTCATCATGCCCTCTATGCAGATTAATAGTTCCATAACTGCAGGAGAGAGACCCCCCTTCACATAGAAGAAACGATTTGGGCGGTTCTCCGTAGATTGAGAGCAAGAACGCCTTCAGGACGTCGGTGATACTCATTGTTCCCTGACTATGTGGAGAGACCGTGTATAGATTCAGGCGGTTCTCCGTAGATTGAGAGCAGCAACGCCTTCAGGTCATAAACAACACCGTGACTCCCTGACTATGCACCATTCATATTGGATGTGACGCCTTAACTGGCTAATATTCTTTCTGCAATAGATTAATTCTGCCGAGACATTCACCACTAAATTCCAAGAATGATCTATTATGCTCCTACTCCATGGTCGAATCCACGGCCTGATCCCATGGAATGGCAATAACCATTGCTCCTATTCCATGGTCGAATCCACGGCCCGATCCCAGGGAATGACAATAACCATTGCTCCGATTCTATGATCGAATCCACGGCTTGATCTCATAGAATGGCAATAAACAAATGTATTATCTCATTACTCCGATTTCATGAACGATTCCACGGCTGATCTCATAGAATGGTAATAGATAATTTTATTACTCTGATTCTATGGTCCACGATCCCATGGAATGGTAATGCCTGTTTTATTATTCTGAGTTCATGGTCGAATCCACAACTGATCCTATGAACTGATAATAAATAACTACTCATTTTATTACTCCGTTTCCTAAATTATTCTCCACTGAATTTCATGAATTAGTAATAAATTCTCAACAACTGGGAATCTGGACTATCACTGAGTAAGCCCCGCAAAAATGGTACCAGTGTACTCGACAATGATGCACGACTGAGCGCCCGGATGCACAAACGAGCATCAAAAAACATGAACAGATGAGGGATCCTACACAAAACTGGAGAAAACAACAAATAATAATAAAATAATAAGGGACGTCCAGGGTCGGGCCCACCGGCCGTCCGGCCATGCCCTAGCCGTGGCCGGTCCCATGCCTCCTTTATTCTTTTGCCTTATTTTTTTATTTTCATGAATTCATGAAAACTCCTTGATTTTAGCAACTTTCCTTGTTTTTATGCAAAACTCATGAATTTCCCATAACTTCATGGATTCATGAAATAATATTATAAAATAGGGGACCGGGAAACATAGCCGGCCTGCCATGCCCTAGCCGTGGACGGTCCCACGCCTTGCAGATTATTATTTTCTTCAATTCATGAAACTCCTTGGTTTGAGCAAAAATCATGATTTCGTCATAACTTCTCAAATTTTGCTCGAATCATGAAAAACCAAAAGCCAACATGGTCACACGACCAGCTAGCCACCCACGGCAATTTTAAATGTTAAAATACACTTATTTTAATATTTACAAAATATTGATCAATTGAGCATACATGCTCATTCTAACAAAAAATCAAGAATTTCAGTCAAGATGAAACTCTCCTGAAAATTCACAATGTTGCTCGAACGCACATCAGAAAATACTGAAACTCTCAGAATGGAGACGCGGACACCACGAAAATGCGTGCATGCCTTCACGACCGACCTGAGTCATCCCTAGGGCTTGCACAAATCCGGTCCCACACGTTTTCATAATTCTGACCTAATTTGCTCAATTGCTCATATTAGGCCCAAAATCCCTCCAACAAACCTGGGGATTGCTCAAACAACCAACAACTAGTCACGTGACCACCAAGATCCGGTCTCATGCTGAACCCAGCAATATTTCAATAAATTATGAAACCGGCATTTAATCATCATTCTTTCACCAATCCTCAAAATGAGAACCCTTGTGCATGCTCACTCGAGCACTGGGCACCACATGGACGCCCATCATCCCATGTGGTCAGTCCCTCTATCACTCATGACCTATTTTCAGCGATTCATCAACTATGATCTGAAATTAGGGTTTTGAACAAAATGTTCTACGAATTGTCATTAGATTCAAGAACTAATGAATTTATATTATTCAGCAACCAACATCTGAATTAATTATATAATATTTGGTAGTCTACCAATATTTTAATATTTTATTGGGTCACATCACCGATAAATATTTCGTCGAATTGAGCATACTTGGTCAGTTGCTCAAATATTTATCCAGCTATCAATATTTGGTAATTTATCAGTAATTTGTCGAATTGAGCATACTTGCTCAATTGCACGAACAAACTATCAACATTCACTATTTTGTCGAATTGAGCAATACTTTCTCAGTTGCACGTCAAATCATCAATAATCATTAATTTGTCGAATTGAGCAATACTTGCTCAGTTGCTCACCAAATTCTTAATACTCAGTAATTCGTCGAATCGAGCAATACTTGATCTCTCTCAAATACTGGTCAGTAATTCAACAATACTGACATCCCATCAGAGAACTACATGTTCGATCCATGAATCGCTGAGCATTCACCACTTATGCTCGATTCAACAAAATCTAGACTCACTGTCCAAACAGTCAACAACTGATTAATCAATACACGTCTGTTATACAGACTCCACGATTCGTGAGACATCCATCACGTCAAATTGGGGGATAACAACTAGGGTTTTGGTCTGGCGGCCTACAGCACGTGGGTTCATCCACAACGATAAATGTGAGTAAGTCATATCAACGGTTGGAGGAATTAGCAAAGTAGTGGGTAAATGATCAACCAAGTCTTTCCACGACCTGGAACTGTTTTCACCACGATCTCCCACTTCCCCACTCCTTCACTCAAATAACCATCACACTTACAGGGATCAGGGTGTTCACGACTCTGACAATATAAATAAGTCTCTGAATCCATGATTGAGGACAACAGACAACAAATGATCACTAGCTATCAACTGTCTATATAGAATTCTTCTCGAGCAACTATTCTCAAGAATTCGCTAATCTATCAGAACTTATTCGAACTCATCAGTTCACCAAAAATTGAAGAAACCTTCAACACACCCACAATCCTTGATCATCACTGATCCCACACAATTCTCAGCTTCCATCCTACAGATCAAACCATCTCCCTCTTTTCGACCGAATTAACTCTAGAACGTCCATCGACTTTGTTTAGGCCGGAGTCTTACAGATTGATATCTCAAATATAAGCACTCCCTTTGCAATGCATCTGCGTGAGGTTGAGCAGTTTGCTCGGTTGAGGAGTCTCAACAACACGCTCGTCTCTTCACTTCCTCAAAAAACCAGCGACTCATTTTCCCCATCTACACCCATGAAGTGTGACAGTTGCTGAAGTCAAAGAGTGGGGAACTGGAAATCGTATTAAAACCAGTTGCTCATCGTGCGGAGACTTGGTTGATTTTCCACCCACTACTTTGCTAACTCCTTCAACTGATTGTACGACTTGCTCACATTCTCATCGTGTGTATGAACACACGTGCTGTAGACCGCCAGACCAAAACCCTAGTTAATATCCCCCATGTGACACGATTGATGTCTCGTGGTTGTGGAGTCTGCAAAGCAGACGTGTATTTAGTTAGTCAGTTACTGACTTCAAGGGACGATATTCCTTGTATCGCTGAGTCGAACGTGATTTGCAAATGTTCTGAGACTCATGAATCGAACGTGTCTGTTGAGACAGAGGTATAATTCTCGAGTGAATGTTGATAGTTAAGGTGAGCAAATATTGCTCGATGAATTGTTGAATATTGAAAGTTGAACCATTATTCCTTAGTCTAAGCAAATATTGCTCATCTGAGCAAGTCTTGCTCGTTTGATGAATTATTGGTAGCATGACCAAATGAAATATTATTTTAAGATACTGGCAACTGAACCGAGTATAATTAATAAAATTTTGATCATGGGATCGTCGTAAAATTATGAGCGTTCGAATATGAAATTATGAACCTTGGACTCGAAACCTTAATTCGATCAATTGATGGTTTATTGAAAATTAACCACGGAGTGAAGGAGGGACCGGCTACGTGGAATAATGGGTCGACCATGTAGCACCCAGATGCTCGAGTGAGCAAATACCAAAGTCTCTTGAAGATTGGTGAAAGAATGATTAAATGTTGGTCTAATTATTTATTAAATAATGCTCGTCTGAGCCATAGGTGATAAAACCTAATTAATTATGAAGAGATGAGGGACTGACCAAGGGGTCATGAATCCGTCCCTAGTTGGTTACGGGATCGACTGGCGATCATTCCATGAAATTCCAAGTTGTTTGGAAGGATTATGGACCTAATATGTGCAATTGTGCAAATTAGGTCAAATTGTGAAATGCGTGGGACTGACTCCTTGCAAGCCAAAGAGCCAACCTTGGTCGGTCAAGGTAATATGCTCACGTCTCCAAAGTGTCTATGTTTCAGTCCTGAAAATTTTGATATTTTCTGGTGTGCGTTTGAGCAACATTTTGAGAAAATATGAAGAAATCAAGGATTTTGCTGAAACTGAGGATACTTCATAAGATGAAGGAAATAATGATAATAAAAATGAAGGAATCATGAATTGTGGGACCGGCTATGGCCAAGTCATGGCCGGCCGTCCAATAAGCCCGGTCCCATGGCATTTTTCCTAATTTTATATTATTTTGATGATTTTAGGGAAATATCATGAAATCAAGGAATTTTGTTGAAATCAAGGAGTTTCCTTAAAGTGAGGAGTTTCCATGAGATGAGGGAAACAAAAAATATTAAGAATAGTAAAATAAGGGCGTGTGAAACCGGCTTGGGCATGGTCGGCCAGTTAGAGGTCTGTCCCGTGAGTTTTCCCTAATTTTATATTGTTTCCATGATTTGAAGGAAATTTCATGAGATCAAGGAATTTCATGGGATCAAGGAAATAATAATAAAAAAATAATAAGGAACTCAGGGTGTGGAACCGGCCACAACTAGGGCATGATCGTCCGGCTAGTAAGCTTGGTCCCACGCACCTTTCCTAATTATTTATTATTTCCTTGATGTGAAGGAAACACCATAAAACTGAGGAGTTTCCTTGAAATGAAAGAATTTTGTTCAAATGAGGGAATTTTCATGAGATCAAGGAAAATAATAAAAATATGATAAAATATAGAATTGGGCGTGTGGGCCCAGTCCCACAGCGCCTTGATTAATATTTTATTATTTATTATTTTCTTTCTATTTTTGCATAGGTTCATCGTTCCTTCGATTTTTGGAATGCTCGTTCGTGCATTTAGGTGCTTGTTAGTGCATTATTGCTGAGTACACTTGCACCATTTTAGTCGGGACTTACTCGATAGTGGCTCAGAGGCCCGTACGTTGAATATTTATTAGTAACCCATGGAATTCTGGTAGGAAGAACCATGAATTGAAGTAACGATATATTATGAATAATGTGGAATATTTTCCATGGATTCAGTCAATGAATCTAATAATTTAAGAACAATTAATTAATGACTTTGTACTAGTACGATCGTCTAGGAGGATTAATTATTCAGGAATTGAGTGATATGAGCTTGTTGAAGCGTCATATTTCTTTTATATAGTCAGGGAAAACGTTGTTACATCCTGAAGGCGTTATTGCTCTATACTAGCAGGCAAGCTGTCTAGGAGCCGTCCAATCTTGCGATTCTATATAAAAGTAATTACTGAAATTGCTCAGTATTCATGAGATATGTCGTTGCCTCAGCTGAGAGATTACACATCTACATATACTCTGAGAGACAGTATTCTAAGTCAGAGATTCTTGTGGCATGAGCTTTCATGCTTCAATGAGAGACATGAGCCTCAATTCTCATCTGATTGCTGGATCAGGAGCATGTATAATTATGGTTTAACGATTTTACCCCTTGTCGAAAATCCACCATCTACAGAAGGCAAATCAATGATTGATTTCTCACTTTCCTCATCCATTGAAAGAATTAGAATAGTTTCCCAATCAATATGAGAAATACGATTGATATGAGAAACTTTGTTCGTAACTTCACTTGTATATTGTATAAACCCTAGTGGATTAAGGAGTTGAGCTGTATTTTGATAGATAATATTCCGAGTATCTTGTGATTAAGAGAAAATAAAGGACTGAATATTTCCATGAGAAAATAAATCTGTTTTTGAAACGGAAACTTCCCAACCTTGACTGCTCCCATTAATTACGAGAAGAATTAACAGAATTAGTTTGTAACGGAATTTTTGAAATTTAAATTTCCTTAAAACCCGCATATCTTCAACCCAGTGAATTGCTCCAGAAAATCAGCAGAGAAAATTATCCAGATGATTCAAAATCCCATATTGTAAACTTACGAAAGCTTCAAAAAGCATTGAAACAACTTCTGCAAACGCCTTAATCACAACTACAGACATGGTAAACACCATTTGAGATAACACTAGCTGCAAACACATTAGGGAGAGAAAAAAATTAGTAAAACATGAGTTTAAAATTCTTAAAAAATCTCAATTAAACAGAAATCTAATAAGAAAAGAGTCTAAAATTATTAAAACAGAAATATCAAGATAAGAAACCGATACAAGTTTAGAACATGGAAAATGTTATACAATTGTGTTAATCATCTTACCTAAATGTTATGCAATTGTCTTGAAAAAACTAGTTTAAAAGGGCGTATTTTTCTCTGAAATTGTGAAAGTAGTCGAAAAGAATTTTGTGAGTTTTATCTTTAATTGAAGTTATGTAACTTCCTATAAAGTTGTGTTTATGATGTTCTGCATATTGGTACCCAGTCTGTTTTGAAAATCTAATCTAAATTCTTTAACCAATCCCTATCTTGGTCCTTCTTTGACTCCTAGTTTCCCTATGTACTTTAGGTCTTATGTGGTTTAGAGAATTTGTTAATTATATTGGATTTGATTTTATAGGTTTGGCTTTCTCAATATTCTGAGTTGGAAATATTTAATCTTCTGTAGAAATATTTCAAGTTTGTCTGATCTCTTATGAATACTCTTTTATGGGCCTTTTAATGTTTTGTAAGCTAAGATCTCTTTTTTCAGTGTCTCCTTCTTGCGTTATTCATTTCAATTGTACGCTTTCTTAAAACCTTGTCGTTGGAGTTTATTTGTTAGAAGTCGTTGTAACTCAAACCTCATGTCCACCTCCTTCATCTGTGCCGAATTTGAAGAAAGGATTCCCTCTTTTCCAAACCCATGCTCCTCTGATCTGACTAACCCCCAAGTAAGTCCATCCATAATACTTTGGAAATATCACATCTGTTTCATTCAATTGCAGCCTTCTTTATATTATATGGTTTGATCTTGTCTCAAGCATTGTTAAATTTTCTGAATTGTATTCAGTATTGTAAAGTGTCATTAATATTTAGTGTCTGTTTGTTTCCTGGACTCTCTGGTTTACCAAGTACAGTAAATCAATTTGTACTTGTTAAATCTTTCAAACCTTTTAGTTTGTTCATTTTGTTACCTAGCTTGAGTCTTTTTTCCTTTTATTTGTAAAATAATCTGCAACATCTAGTTGTTCACAAATTACTCGGCTAGTACTACTTCGATTCAGATTACAACAACTACATGGATTGAATTGCAACTCAACATTGAGCCTACTTCACGAGCCTACTTCACGAATTAGTATCTCGAATACCCAACGGAGTCTCATCTGCAACAATATATTTGCCTATATGGCCCATTAGATTTGTCTGCTCACCGGACTAATTTTTCAGCAAGTCAAGAATTCACGTCCTAGTTGTGATCTCTAAGATAATAAGCATCTCCAAATAATTCTTCCACCAATTCTTATACCCGTATCTAATTCTCAAGTTCTGCTTCTAAGTCATAAGATTCATCATCTAAGCCAAATAATTTTTGCTTCCTGGTTGCGAACTAACCTCACTGGTGATGCAAAGACCTCTAAAACCTTGTTCACTCCCATTTATCCTCTTACGGAAAAGCCCTTTTAAACTAGGTTACTTCATCTGCAAAATGACTATTCTAGCTTGGAATTGTCAAGGCATAAACCTCCCATATTCAATTCAACATTTAAAAGGGTTAGTCTCTCTTCACAAACCTAGCATCTTGTTTCTCTCTGAAATATTAGCTAATGACCAACACATGAGAAGATTATCACAAACCCTTCAGTTCAATAATTACTTCATTGTCCCAAAAATTGGAATGCGAGGTGGACTATGTCTTATGTGGGAAGATAACCTAAATATTCAAATCCTATTTCACTCTCAAAATTACATTCATATAAAAGTTACGCTACCACACCCAAAACAACCGTGGCTCTGCACGGGTATCTATGGACCACCACATCCGGATACAAGGAAAAATCTATGGAAGGAGTTCCCAACAATCTTTAGCAACATCAATCATTCCATTCCTTGGTCGTTTTTAGGAGACTTCAACGAAGTTTTAGATCAATCGAAAAAAAAAGGAGGAAGACAAGTAACATATGCTCAATCTCAACCTCTACTCACTCTCATGGATCAAATGGGTTTTATAGATCTGGGATTCCGAGGAGACCCTTACACCTGGAAAAACAACCAAATGGGGCAAGATAATATTCTAGAAAGATTAGATAGAGCTTTAGCAACCCAAATTTGGCGAACGACGAATCCACATGCAGCAGTCACTCATCTTCCAAGAATAGCATCTGATCACGCACCAATACTGCTACAAAAGAAAGCAATGGATTGGAAAGGCACAAAAAACTACAAATTTGAACACTTATGGCTCTCCCATTCCCAACTCAAGCAAATAGTCGAATCGGTCTGGGAGCAACAACAAGATAGTTAGCCTACCCTCGACCTCCAACTAAAACTCATAACAACTGGACAAACCCTCTTAGAATGGAACAAAAAAACCTTTGGCCACCTACCAACTATGATCAAGAAATCAACAACCAAGATAAAACACGCACAACATCAATGTGCAACCCAATTAGGAAACGACCTGGAATTCTGGCTACAACAAGAGAAACAACTAAGAACAGACCATGTAGAACTCTTACAATGTCATGTGACATACTGGCAACAAAGATCTAGAATTCAATGGTTACAATCGGGGGATCTCAACACAACCTTTTTCCATACTAAAGTTACCATCCACAGAGCCTGAAACAATATACAACAATTACAAGATCCACAAAACAACTAGATTAACAAGAAGGAAGACGTTGTTCAACTCATTCTAGATCACTACACTCAACAGTATACGGCGCCACCTACAGTGATTAATGAAGAGATTTTTACAAATATCAGACCAAGATTAACTCCAAGACAATCAGACCTACTCACACAGGAAGTAACTACAATGGAAATCAAAGAAGCCCTCTTCTCCATAAATTCAGAAAGCGCTCCATGTCCAGACGGCTACACAAGTAAGTTTTTTAAAGTTTTCTGGGAAACAACTCACAAACAATTGATAGCAATAGTTCGAAGTTTTTTTAATAACCTAAATATTCATACTCTCATGAATCTCACAAACATAACACTAATACCTAAAATCGACCATCCATCAAAACCATCTCATTTCAGACCCATAGAACGTTGTAATGTCACTTATAAAATCGTTTCAAAAATTCTAGTCAACCAAATTAGACCCCTTCTCCCATTTTTAATAATCCCTTACCAAAGTGCTTTTGTTCCACAAAGATCAATACACGATAACATAGCAATTGCTGGAGAACTCTTCCACCATATCAAAACCTTTAACCGCACCAAATATCCAAAAATAGCTCTCAAACTAGATATCCAGAAAGCCTGTGATAGCTTAGATTGGGGATTCATCAAAACCTCCTTTACAAAACTTGGATTCCCATCAGCCTTTATAGACTACATTATGCTATGTGTCACAACAGTTACATATCCAATCAAAATCAATGTTACATCACCCCAACTAGAGGTATCAGACAAGGAGACCCATTATCTTCCTATATTTTCATTATATGTGCTGAAATCCTATCTACAAATTTAGGAAACCTGCAAAACCAAAAGTTAGTTCGGGGACTTAACATATCGAAAAAAAGGACCACCTATTATTCATTTAATGTATGCAGATGATCTTCTAATCACATATAAAGCTTCCGATCAGAGTAACCATCACCTTAAAACCTTACTACACTCTTATAGCACATCTGCGGGACAGATAATTAATACTTCCAAATCAGTAATCATCCATCACCCAAAACTAGACCCGATCAAGGTAAACGAAATTCAACAATTCTTTAATATGCCGGCTACCTCAAAACCTCCAATTTATTTAGGAGTCCAATTCAAACAAGGAAGGGCATCCAATGAAACCTTCGCTCCCCTACTACAAAGACTAGCCCGGAAAGCCAAATGATGGATGAAAAAATGCTTAACTCCAGCCGGAAGACTCACTCTCATCAAAACCTCCCTAATTCCCACCACAAATCACATTATGCAAACACAAAATCTACTCACCAATATTCATAAACAAATAGATCGTATCACCAGGAATTTTTTCTGGGGACATGACTCAACCATTAAAAAGCTTCACCCTATAGGATGGGATAAAGTAACAAAACCAATATCCGAAGGAGGATTGGGGATAAGGAATAGCAGTGATTACAATAAGGCACTTCTCATGAAGAGAATGTGGAATTTACATGAACAACCTAACTCTATTTGCGGAAGCCTCTTCAGTGCAAAATATCTCAATCAACAACCAATTCTTCAAGGCATTAACTCCATACCCTCCTCATCTAGTCCTCAATGGAGATAACTGGCAGCAATTGTCCCTACCATACAACACTTTATTTTCCATCGTATTGGAAATAGATTATCAACTCCCATAGAAGCCAATTGGATTCCACACTCAACAAACCTAAACCCATCACAATGCTACCCAATCTGAATGGTAGCAGATATCATCGACCCAATCTCCAACTCCTGGAATCATGAAAAATTAAACTCCCTTCCCAGTTCCATAACCCAAACAATCATGAATATCCACCTTCCCCAAAATAGCCCTCGGGACAAAATTATCTGGCCACACTCTAAATCTGGAAACTACACTACCTCAACGGGATACAAATGTCTAACCCAAAATCAACCAACTCACACTCCTCTACCACCCACCAAATTCTTATGGACTTTACCATGTCCACCAAAAATTCGAATTTTCTTGTGGAAAGCCATCAATGAAGGATTACCAACCTTCTCTCTCTTGCATCACATCCATTTGACCAATTCAGACATTTGTCCCAGATGGAACACTGACTCAGAACTAGCAAGTCACCTATTAATTCACTGTCCAACGGCAACTACCTCCTGGAATACATTACTCACTCAATTATCCATTACATCAAACTCCAACCCCCTCCACCCAACCTTCACCATTACGCCACAGACAACCATCTCACAAATCCTGCAACAACCGGCGTCAACTTCTATAATCTCCTCTTTTTGTTTTCTATTCTAGACCTTATGGCTAGCTAGGAATAACCTAATATACCAACAAAAGAAAACAACTTATGAAGAAATCCTAGCATGGGCACAAAAACTGCAACAATAATTCTATGGAGCTTTACACTCTTCACCACCAATCATATGCAGAGATTCTGACGAAAAACTGCAACAAACTTTAATCGCTCTAGCTCAAACTTTAAACTGCAAAAACTGCAACAAAAACTGCACATCAGTTGGATTAAAATTAACACAGATGGAGCAGCCAGAGGTCACCCAGGATTTGCAGGAGCAGAATTCATATGCAGAGATTCTGACGCACGAACTTTAATCGCTCTAGCTCAACCACTAGGAATCACGACTGCCTTAACCACATAAACATGGGCTCTGCTATTGGCATCAAGAACAGCAGAGGAAAGACAATGGCCAAGAGTTCTCTTTGAAACCGATTCAGAAAACCTTCTGCGATTCATCACCTCCTCTGCCTCACCACCTTGGCACATATCGGGAATGATAGAGGAAATAAAAATCAGATTTCGACAAATCCCACGGGCTGCTATTCAACACAACTATAGGGAAGGAAATCAAGTCGCGGATGGGCTAGCCAATCATGCAGCAGATGGAAGTCAAAACGGAGAATTTATCAACTAAAATATGGGACCAGGCAATCCCATCTTTTATTAGTCAAATTCTATTTTATGACTCCGTGGGTACCATATAGCCAAGACAAATTGTAATCTAACTTCTCTTAACAATATCATGCTTCAAAAAAAAAATGGAAAATCAATAGAAAAACTAAATTTTGATGAAAAATTTGTTACTGAGTTGACTCAGTTTTTTCGCCCGATCCCAGAGCCCCATAAAGATTTTGTTCCAGGAATTTGGAGGGATTATGATTATGAAAAATGCTTATAAGATTTCCGATTCTGCCTTATTAATCTATCGTTTGAGCTTCTCCTCTTTTTCAAAAAAGAAAAAAATAATTATAGTAACTTTTTGTCAAGTGGTACAAGTGACAATTTTTACTGGCATATTGCTGAAAGGTTTGCCTAGAGTTTATTTACACACTTTTAGGTTTAAAGAAGTGGACATCATTACTGGAAGAGTTAAAAAGCAAGACCGTGTCAGCGCTATAAAATAAACTCATTGACATACTGTAGATCATACTCATTCACTGCTTAAAAGTAAATCAAATGACAAACTATTAGGCCTAAATCCTCTAGGAACCATACGATAGAAGAGCACAAAATTCAAGCTATTACATGATATAATCTTACAAAAATTTCCTTTGACGGAGGAGAAGTTCAATCCGACTGTTTTCTCTTCTTTCGCAAACTGGATTTCTTTTTCGCTTTCGTGCTGGAATCTTTGGAGGGATCATTTTCGTCTTTCAACAGATGATCATAATCTTCTATACTAGCAAATGGAGATGCCCCAGCCTTTCTGCCACCCTTTCTGTTTCTCTTTCTTTTGTTATGAACCATGTCACCCTCTTCTTCATTTATGTCATCATCTGAATCACCAATGTTCACAGGAAGATCAGCGTCGTCATCATCTTCGTCAGCCACATCTGATAAGATATCCATCTCAGCATCATCATCGCCGCTTCCTCCAATTAGATCTTCATCATCTTCCTCGGCAACTTGGTCCAGATCGTCATAATCATAATCACCTGCAGCTTCATCCAACGGAAGATCCCCTGAATTCAACAAGTTATCAATCTCCTCATTGTCACTCTCATCACCACCAATCTCGTCCTCACCTCCATCATCATCACCACCAATGTCATCCTCACTTCCATCACCCCTATCAAATCCAAGTAACTCTTCTGTTGCTTCATCCTCAGCAACCTTCTTCTTCTTCTTTTTGGGTTTCTTAGAGGCATTCATTTTATTTGTATAAAACTTGTGGAAAACTAGATCCTCAGGTGCTACATCTTCTTCATCCAGTGACAGAATTTCAGCCCCAATCAAAAGGTTGTTTGTGCCCAGCTGCAAATACAAGAGGATCCCAGTCAAAATTCAATGTTATATATTAGTTTTAAACGAACGGGTGAGTATGAGTTCTTCAAATTCAAGAATACGAATAGCCGGATGGGTAATTCTACACAATCAAGATTATTGAAACACTGGAAAAATGTGCTACATTTCCTCAATAAGCGTATAACAGATCGTGAATCTCCCGCCTGATATAGTGATATCTAATTAAGGAACTCAGAACCCCAAACCAAATGAATCAGGCCTAACATCTAACTGGGACAAAAAGCAGGAGAGAATTGGACTTTGAGTCTCGGATGTAACACTATAACAATCTTATAAGATTGGTTCCCGAGACTCGTTTTTTATGAATAGGAAGAAGGTGACAAAAGACAAAGAAGGACTTTCAATGGTCATAACAAAAGTGATGCAGGGGCATGCCCTACATTACTGTTTACTTCTAAGAAATCCATCAAAAAGGGGGTGGGTTCAATGTTGAGACTGCACCAACTTATTTATTATGAATAATATAGATAACAACACTTGTTTAACAGCAATCTTAAGCTGGTAAGCAGTAGGCCCAAAAAAATTCAATAACTGCGGGAGTGAGTAGACTATTCGCAGCTTAAGAGTTTGCAGCTTTCAAAACAAAAGCTTCTCGAAAATAGAATCACTTAATAGATGGAATAGGGGGATTTTGCAGATATTTGAAAAGACTTGACTAAAATCACAAGCAAAATCTGCTGTTTCTAGAGAGACAAAGTATCTATTGTAACTGGAATTGGAAATAGATAAAATAAACCAACCTTCTTAGCAGGTTCGATTTGGGAACCACCATGCCACGTGCTTGACTTAGGTTTTTTCTCCATGAACTTGTCCAGAAATGCAGGAAGTGCCAAATCAGTTAAAGGATTACCATTGTAAACTATGTTGGTCCCTGATAGAAGGGTCCTGGCCATGGTTGCAACAGATGGGTGCGCATGAGAAGCAAGTACCATCAGCTCCCACCAGCTAGCTCGATCCGCATTGCTGAAGATTCACACAGAACAAGGTCAAATGTCAAGACAGATGTGATTCCTATTATATCGCCATCAAGCACTGCTACCCCTACACAGTAGTTTCAAATCTAAAAAGAATCAAAAAAGGGTTTACAGTGTTCAAAATTCCACAGGTTACTGAGATATACAGCACATTTTCCAGTGGCACAGTTGAAACCTAAACGATAGGAGCACATGTGGAGGGATAGGAAAAAGAAAAAAAAAAGACCCTGGGCGACAAAGGTAACAAACTGATGCAATACAAAACCCTTACTGAAGTTTAAGATTCTCTTACGAAGTATTTCTAGCAATGTGTTCCTATATAAAAAGTAAAAAAGTGAGTACCAGTAAGATGGTTCCCTGTGCCGCGGGTCATAGCCACCAGGCAGTGACAACTTAACATTAGGTGGCTGAGTCCCGCCTGAACTCCCATCTGTTTTTAGTTGCCCAATAGTGTTCGAACCTCTTTTGAGGATGTCATCTCCATCAGAATCATTATCTTCAGATCCTAAGTCCGAACCTGACAATTCAACTTCTTCGGAATCAGAAGAATCAGGGTCAATTTTGGCCCCATCATTGTTATCCGGGACCACCGTGACTGCGCTTTCTGGTTGCTTCAAAAGTGCAGGTTCGGATTTATTCTCAGTTCCTTCTACAATATCCTCAAAATGTTCAACATCATCATCATCAACTGACTCACTCTGAAGCACCATATTCCTACAGAATACAAGAAGATGTCTCACCCAACCAGAAGTTAATGTATTCAACCAATATAGAATTTCTAACTCAGTCACAAGTTGTGGCTGATTAGGAAAATAATCATTATCTTACCAAAGTGGTGGTCTGGCTTTAAGAACTTCAGATAGGAGAAACAGGCATCCACAGGCAAATTGAGGGGGCTGTTGAAGTGCCACCTGTTTCAGTAATAGACAGATCAATTCTTTGAAGAAAAAAACCTACTAAAAGATCTCATTTCTGCATAGAGCTCAAACCTCAGTGACTTGAGTTCAGTCAACTGTCTGATAATAGGCCTCAGTACATGCTCTATCATTTTATAATGTTTAGATATGGTACTGACAATAATTTTGTTTTGTTCACTTTAACAAACATGTACAATCCGAGCAATTTGTCAACCGTCTCAAGATACTCAATACCACTAGTTACTGGCAACAGTAGTTGCTTTCTCCATAAATGTGGTGCACACGTCAGATACTAAACACCACTAGCTAATACTTATAGATCCCCTTGTCCGATACCTTCCAATGTGGGGAACCAAGATAGGTTTGGTTGTATATATATATATATACTTTCCAAGACTCAAAATTACTTATTCAATGAAGAAAACCCAATAAAGTTACAACAAAAGGAACCAGAAGAAGAAAATAAGTGAAAGGGGAAAAACTCATCAAGGTATACAGAAATTATTCATGAGGAAGATGATGAAGCCACTACTGACACGCATAAGAATCAGAAACTATCTGGCCTTGAGAAAAATCAGGAAGTAACAAACCTGCAGGATACGTTTTGAAAAGGCAGACACCCTCTTCAGATTTACATCAGACTTCATAGCTCTGAGTAGGAGTCCAATAAACATTTCTCCCTGAAATTAAGAATACATAACATTCTTAACAATTCTAACATTAACCAGAAGAAATTAAAATCCGAACTGCATCCATCAAGTTCATCATTACCCTAATTCCAAATAAGTATAATGGGCCAACCCTGATGGCCACCTAAACGGCTAAACCACTATAAATAAACAGGAATCTATGCACCACATCCACGTAACTCATTAGAAGTTCATGGTACCTAATCTAATAAGCATGGCCCAGGATTCAAAACAGCCACTAATGAACCTTCAGCGCGAACTCTATCGTTCATTATATACATATATATACATACATGCAATCTTGTGAGCATCTCCCGATTCACAATCTAGAATACAGCCTTCAAGTCTAGTTGGGTGTTCTATCCGCTCTTCCAGTTCTTCTCTAAGAAAGAGCATCTATCAACTTCTAAGTAACCAGATCATTTGATCTTTGGAGTGTGGTGTACTTTCAAAGATGATGGTCACTGCCTGAAGAATCTTAACCAAACAAACACTACATCATTCTCTTGTATGCATCTACATAGATGGTGATCCCCGCGGACCAAAAGTCATCTGTCTATAGCTTTTTCCAGGAAGGATGATCATTGGACATGAAGATGCATGCACACTAGCCTATTTTATAGACCCCAGTGAGAACTATTTGATCCTCGTTAAACAGTTTTCACAACAGTAGTAGTAGTAGTAATAATAATAATAACAATAACAATAATAGAAGTAGTAGTAGTTAAGAAAACAAAAGATGATTCGCATGCCTTCGATGAATTCATTGCAGCCGGGAGCAGAAGTTTTGAATACAAAGCACGATAGAACCGATCACTAACAATCTGGTTTTTTGATGAAATCTTTTCCAGAAGCAATAAAGCTTGAACTCCTACATTGAAATTGATGGAGTGAACCTGCACAATGAAATTTCAACATTAACGGCAGGACAACAAGAGATACACAGTAATGGAGGGTGGTTATACAACACAAACGGCATCCTACATAAGGACATTAGTGGGGGCCAAGATCTGTTAATGACTAAGTGTTGTTCACTTGCATTCTCTCTCATATTCACCCCCACCACTAGAATACACATTTACCAATAATATCATCACAAATGAAAATTTCACATTGGTTATCCAAGACAACATGGTAATTACATTTGTATTCTGTGACATTGTTTATAAGAGATGAGGGAGAATATTTTGATTTGAGATGATGTGGGAAAGAAAATAAAAAACACTCGAAAACAGTTATTTTTACAAGACATATTCAACTATAACATTGTATGCGGGGAGGTATCACACGCCACTATCGCTTCCTTAATCAACGGCACGTCATAATATTAGGAGAATCAAACTCGTAGGCCATCACTAGTATGTTCAACAAAACTAAAATGTGTACCTAGTTAAACGCTCATAAATAGAAAATGTATGGTAAATCAAAGATAGAATCCACACGCTCTAATCAGACAAATATACGTATATAAAACATGAGGCTCACCAGTTTGAAAAGCATGGGTGTTTGAACCTCAACAACATTATCAGCCTCGTCGCTTGCAACAAATGGAAATGCTCTGTTGACTCCCTGAATGGATGATTAACAACAAAAATAAGCTCATGCCAACAAGTATATTTACCATCTAATTTTCACAAGTTTACTAAAACTTGCTGGAACTCATTGACTTGAGAAATAATGAGATAACAAAACAGTGTTTAAACATTTAAGATGTTTATGTTCTAAACCAGCAGATGATACCATACAATACCATTGGAAATTGATAATTTACCGTGAGAAGAGCTGAAAGAAGTCTTGAATCCATTTCAACATTTGGTCCAGACGGATTTTCCGCTTTATTATTTTTTAGGGAGCCCGTCTCTTTCTTATCCTCCTTTTTGTTGCCTTTATCCAATTTTTTCTCAGCACTGCTTTCCGAAATCAATAACTGCATCGTCACAACAAGAAAACACACATTAACACAGAATGATACTCCCTCCGTACCACATATATAGGCGGAGGGACCAAATCTCTTAGATTAAGAAAATTACCTTGAATTCATCAGTTTTCATGTATTTTCTTGTTTTACCCTTTTGTCTTATTACTAACACAAGTTTCCATGTACAATAATAAAGGGTATTTGTGAGAAAATTCATCTTGAAAATAGGACTCCGCCTATCTAGTGGTACACAAGAAATTCAAAATTCCGCCTATATAATAGGTATGGAGGGAGTAATAACTAATCATACTTAGCAGCAAACAATCTCACGAATTAGAGAAAATTAATCTACGGCTGTAAGCTCGACTACACGAAATAACCATAGAACATTGAGCTTGTGGTGCACAACTGCATACACAGAATCACTGGAGTTGAGATATACATAATACCTTAAACAGTGCAAAGTACACATCCACCAAACGCTTCGCCACTTTAGCCCCATCTCCTTTGTGAGTGAGACGTATTTGGCACAAAAAGTTCACCTGCATATGAAATAGTTTGATCATTCAGCAACAGGTTGAACGATTTATGTTATTCGGGATTTCGAGAAAACTACATAATACGGAATTAGTGACAACTTGCAACCAAAGTGATTGAGATCAATTCAGTACTCCAAACTGGGTGATGATGCTACTGGCATCATGATATGTGCAAACTCCAAGCAGTGTAACACAAGAAGCAAATGCATTTAGTTGTGTCAACAACGTTACTAGCCAATACTGTGTAATGCAAACCCAATAGCAAAAAAATAACACATGGCTCAAAGGATGAAGGTTCCCAAGGATACTGCAAATGTTAATTTCACTATTAAATTATGTGTAGCAACGACACGCGGAATTAAATCAATACGGAGCAACACTGCATGGTTATCTAAAAAAAAATCTTATACAAATTAAAAAATCAAATACTAATTGACCAGAATTTTCACTGTCATGACATGCTAGGACCTGTTTTAGTAAAGTTGAGATATTTTTTCAAGAAGCTTTACTTTTAGCAGAGTTCTAAGATATTTATACAACACCGAATTACAAACCCTTTCTCCCACAGATCTCCGTTTGTTTCTTTCTTATTCAAGTCTGAGTTTTGTGCTCCAAACTGAAGGAGCGGAATGAGTAGGGAACGCAAAGCTGGAGCAGATGAAGATACAGATCATAATACCATTTTGAGTTTCTCTATCTTAATATCTATGTTAAAGTACTTACATATATTCTGTATTTTGTGTCCTAGTTTTTACAGTTGACGCGCCAAAGTATACTCGACAGACGACACTGATACCCAGTCAGTCCTTTTGACAATTCCCTTTCTTTGTAAAAACTGTATGACTATTAATCTATTATCTCTTTTGCTTCATAAAAGCTTTAAGATATACAGGTCTACAGCAACGAGCTTCCATTAATCGTGAATCCTTGAACCACCAATTTGACCGAAGTAGTCGACCAATGTTTTGACCGTTTTAATATTGACCAAAACTGACTTCACGTTATAAAGCGAAGCACAACAGGCACGGTTCATACAACTTCAGGTCAGATCCAAGAAGCCGTTTTACTGATTACTTGGCAAGCTAAAAAAGAGTAGAGCACCATCCATGGTAAAAAGCTAGTTATGTTCCATTCAGCTAACTAAAACAAACCAGAGGATTCGATAGAAAATGCCAACCGCAAGGAAAGATGTCTAATTCATTCTGAACTCTGAAGCAGATGGTAACTGCAAAGAAACTTGAAGTAGACATGTTAGAAATGGAAGTACTTACAGCATGGTACTTCGATCGTGGTCCCAAATGAGGGCGAAAGAGAAAAGAATCAACCTCATCAATCACTACTGCCTGCAAAACAACAATTAGGGAACATACTTCTGAGTTCAGACACAACAATCTATGGAAAATATACCAAAGAGATTGTCAAATATAGGTATTTCCATAATTTGTGAAATATATGTGTAAATGAAGGATCACGTTACTGCGACTATTTTCAAGAGCAAAAAATGGTAATTAGAAATATGTGTAAATGCTTGGCAATTTGTTCCCGTCAAGATAGTGACAAAAAATCAATGTAGACAATATTTTATTAGGTTGACGAGGATTAAAAAAAAAATCGCTATTAACACCATGCAGTTACCGTCATGTTAGGATGCTCGGTCAGAAGGTTTGACAAGTGATAATCAGCATTTGATGCACCCTTATTTTCAGGATCTCCCAGCTGCAGAGAAGAAAAATCAGAATCCAACTTTACAATAACCGTTTTCAAAAATACATCCATCCTAGCCAGAAGTTCTAAGCTAACAAACACGGTAGTGATAGCTAGCATTTTAAGAAAGCAGGTAAATATTGCTGAACAAAGCCAAGTACATCTTATGCATTTCGGAATAATAAGCTCATAGACAACATGCTACAGAGATATCTGGTTCGCCGACTTACTTTGTTAACTAGTCCAGAGAGTAATCTCCGCTCTTGCTCTGATTTACTCCTCAGTAGTGCATAAATTGTCTGCAAGAAATCGTGTTATGGTTGTGGATCATTTATACTTCATTCGACTAGACAGTTTCAACATTAACACAAACTTTATAATAAACTAAGAAAAATCACAAAATGGAGGAGGTAATAAGTGATAATCTAGGAAACACCAAAGCAAAGAACTTAAAACTCAATATAACAAATAAAATAAAGTAGTTTAACAACCGTCCGAGTACATAACATGCTATCTCAAGATACCACTTTCCATAGTCTTACCCAAGCATATCACAATTAAGTCATTCAAAGATTTCCAAGAGCTTATTAGTTATTATGCTGCTGATTAGATAAGTTTTTTAGTTCAAAGCTAATTTTGGCAGAAAGCAATCAGATCAAAAATGAACAATATGAAAGCTGTTTGCTTCCAGAGAAAAATAATGAGCAGAGTTTACCTTCAACGCCTTTTCTTTAAGAACAGGTAACATGTCTCGTGATGCTTCCTCGAGTGCGAAGACAAACCGCTCATACCTGCAAAGCAAACATTAACATAAGTGAAAGAGATTAAAAATGGAAGGCAGTAGGTAGACAGTAAAAGGAGTACACTGACATTTGACACCCAACCCCACGTTAATGAGTCCTAGATTTTATCAAGAAATATGAGAAGTCCCTAAACCCTAAGACTCTAATCAGGGTTTAGGGCATTGAGCATGATGAATTCAGTACAACACACACTAAAACATACCTCTGCTTTAAACATTCTTCCCAATACCAGAAGAGCAGAAGAGAGTAACCATCTTTTGTTTCTGTAAGATGGTTCAATCGATGTTGAGGGAGGATTTTCAGTTTCCGATCGGGTAGTAGACTAAGAAGAAACAAAGAGAGCAGTCAAATAACATATTTATGAAGGACAGGAAACAAATAGCAAAACAGAAAAGGAATAGAACAAATTATTTCACTTTAAATATGAAAAATGAGCACTAACCTCGATAAAAACAGTTCCTTCAACGCTTCAAAACCAGTCAATGCATGGCGTTTTCCAACCTTTGATGTTACCATTGCTGCCAGGACAAAATTTAATCAACAACCCAACAGCTTCAGAGATGTATTATAAGTATAACACTGATCAATGTCTGGCAGTCTTAATAAATCAGCAGACAGGGAGGAACATGAAAAGTAGGAGAAAAAAATGATGCTAATCTGACCTTCCTATGTGCTGGTGTGTGCTGCATTGCCTGCTTAATTCTCTCCGGGAGATGGCAGTGCAATGGCGAACACACCTTACTCTACTCTTGAAACCCCAAAAGTGTACCCAGATTAAAATTAATTACAACATGAATCTATTGCAATTCAACCCTAATGATCCAAATTTGGTCTCTAAAATGGAAAATAGATATTAAAAAGAAAAACACTTAGATGTGATCCGAATTCAGTAGAGATACATCTGTTGCCACATGCACAGTACTGTAACCACGTATTCAAAATGCTGCTGAAAAAAGGCATTCAGTACCCTCTCATATTCCGAATGGACAGTCAGGTCCTAGAGACAGTTCCTAACTTATACACTTAAGTACACACATGATAATAATGATCTTCAGGGTATGAAGTCCAAAATGCTCAACTAAACAATATACAACCTTACTAACAGAATTTAAAAGCGAAACTCACCCAGAAGTGCATCAAGTGATCTGATATTCGCAATTGGATTTTCCCCCACCAAAACTGAAAACGCAGAGACCTTATCTACTGCAGTTCCCGATCGCTGTGTGGCCAAAAGCATCTTTATATCTCCACTATTTCCTTTGGAAGTCTCAAAATCCTCAGTAAATTGTGCTATCAACCTCTCTCCAACCTCCCTCTTCTTCGCAACCAAATTCTTCCATTCCACTTCATTTTTCTGTTCAATCTTCTTCGCTTCATTACCGATAATTTTAGCTTCCAGTTCTGCTGCATCCTCATACCAAACACGTAAAGATGTTGCCCTAATGCAAGGAAGCTTGGGAAGATTTTTCCACTTATTGTTAAGTGGTTTACTATTATCAATTGAAACAGGAGTAACTTTCTCTTTAACTATTCGATCATTCTTATTATTATTTTCATATTTCTTCTTCTCAAACTTTCCATTCTGAGGTTTCTTATTTTCCTCATTAAACCCTTTCTTAGGGTTTAGTTGTTTTTTCCCTTTCTCAAAATTTTCTCTCTGAGGTTTCTTAGTTTCTTCATTGGAAGATTTAGGGTTTTGTATCTTCTTCTTCTTGTTGCTATCTGGATTTTGAGGATTTTTTATGGTTCCAGTTTTGCGGAAATCAGAGTCGTCAAAACCTGAACTTGGGTTTGAAGCAGTAGCAGAGGAAGCGAGACCAATAGAAGAAGCAAAAGAAGCTACATCAGACTTGATAGCTTCCATATCTTGAGTCTCTTTTACTATCTTCTTTCCCTTTGAAATCGCCATTTTCACAGAAGAAGTGACGAAAGGTACCGAGAGAGAAAGAAGACGGGGGTAGTCAGTAGTGAGTGATTAATAGGTGCACAAACAAATTATTTTGGTTTCCAGATACCCAACTAGGACGAGTTAACTCAGAACCTCAACTCAACGAGTTACGAGTCCAGTGACGGGATAACTGACTAGTCTTTTCTTTCTTTCTTTTTATGCCAAAAAGTTGTTTATCGAAAACTGCTAAATTAAGATATAAAAAAGTTGGGCATGATGATTGCCATAATTTAGAAATTTTGAATTTACTGGCATGTTTAGCCAATGAATCTGCAGGATTGTTACATTCTCTACCTATATGATGACATATCCAGCTATTAAGATTATTCAGCTGACATATCCAACGATTAAGATTACTTAGATATGTTTTTATGTCTTTTGTTATTCTTTGATTTCTCCACGATGCGCTGGTGATTGCTCCATTAACAGCAGCTGCTACATTCTTTGAGTCCGTCTCCACTTTCAAATTTTGTATTCCCAAGGTCACAGCTCCTTGAACTGCTTCTAAAACAGCATCACATTCAACCTCCTCTGGATCTAGATTTCCATTTTTGTAGATGCATTTGGAGGATTGATGTGCACCTGCAAAATTTCTAACAATTAGACCAATGCTACTTTCCTTAAACCGTAATTTAAAAGATGCATCACAACAAATAGAAACAAAAGAGTTCTGAGGAGGCATCCATGAAAAGACGAGGGTACCCAAATATACCACAATCTTAAATTTTTCTACCTATAAGTCCTCTTACTGAAAGTGATTGTTTATGGATTGAGCCGAGAGAATACAACGAATTGATATTCACACTTTGTGTGTTCGTCTATGGATACGAGATCGAGACAGTACAATAATCAAAGTGTGATTATTTGATAATAGGTTCGGACTTAACCAAACTCTATAGGGTCACTATCAAGTAATACAGAGTTAACGTTTGTGTAATTTACTTTAAAATATAATTGCGAAAAACAAAATTAAATGACACGGCAAAAGATTTTGTTAACGAGGAAACCTCAAATGCAGATAAACCCCGGGACCTAGTCCATAATTGAATACTCTAAGAATTAAGTCATTATACAAAACCAAACCAACTTCGTATAGTTGGGACCAAACAACTAAACCTATAGTTTACCTAGTTTCTTCAGTATCCCTGCGCTTCTGACATTCAATGAGTGCACGCACTAGAACAATTCCTTTGGATCGTATTCCAAACAGTAAAGGAATAACAAACCTGTCGGTAACAACTCTATTCAATCTCAGTGATATGAGTTAGACAAAGGCTCTTATGTTTAATCCAATAAACTCTTTTGTCGGGTTTAGATATATCTATCCAACAACTACCAAAGTAGCAGAGTTTAGATTATGCAATCAAAAATAGGATCTACCAAGATACTATATAATGATGCCGATCTACGCAGCTAATCAATCAAATCTATCAAAGATAAACCGATTATAGTTGGATCCCAGCCGATCAAGTTTTGTGCATACCAAAGATTATGAACCCAAATAAGAAATCTTATTCGTCTTCAAATCTTCAATAAACACCTGCACACCACAACCTTAATCTCTTGTGATCAATCACGCACATAACGGAGTTTGTTAACAATGGATTATCACAAGACGTCTTTAGATCTACAAACAGTTCTAAAGATCCCGTCGACACTTTGATCTAGTTTGAGTGAATCTTATATAAGAAGAGAAGATTCTCAAGAATAAACAAACTAGGTGCAATCAAAGTTCAACAACCGTTAGTCAATCAAATCAATCGAAAACTAAAATAAACTGCAATAATCTAGTTTCCCACCAACGGTACTCGTAGAGCTTCTTGATCCCACGGAAGTCTTTAAACGAGCGGTCGTAAGAGATTTCGCCTAATTAGGGTACTTTCCTCTCCGAATAGACGGCTCCACCAGTAACAACACAACAAGGTAGTTTTGCTGGCTTTTAGGATAGTTTGATCGAAATGCAAACTTGGGTATTTATAGACCAAGGAAGTTTGGACACCAAGGAATTTCCAAAACCGAAAATATTCTCAAGATATGCAATATATTTCCAAATTCGGTTTTTCATAATTCCTATAAATGCTCTGTCCAATATTAACTGAAATCCTACTAGAAAATCTCCAATTAGTAAATGCACATTACCAATTTTTATTTTCTAGAGATATGCATTGTAATTGTTGGTAATTAAAAGCATATAAAATTAACAACATTAATTAAAAGATTCTCAACTCACACATATTGGTAATCCAAATATATGCAATGAATAACAATACTAATAAGCCTAGCGATTTCCCTTTCGATTCATAAACAAGTTCACGAATGTACTTCCTTTAAACAAATGTAAACATTGTTTCCCAAGACGAAATCTTCACCCATACCCATACACATAATCACAATAACATTCATACGATTATGTCGATGTCTTATATACGAAGTTCAAAAGATAAGCGTTATACTTCGTATTATAATTCCTTAATACTATGTCTACTAGAGTATAATCATTCGCAGCTTCGCAATTATGCTTTCAATATAGCACGACTTGAAAGATACGTTGGGAATGAAACAGTTAAAGTCAAAATATTACTAACCTCAGGAGGAAGCATGATGTCGTCGATGTAGCTTGTTACTTCTTCACATTCTTCAAGTCTTCGAGTAATACTTGTATATCTCATTATCCTAATCTTTCTAGCCTAGCCTATACGAAGTTGTCTCTAGTACATAATCAAGCGACTCTTAAATTGAGTTTTGATTCACTAAAATATGACAACCAAACTTGACAGACCAATGCTTGGTAGGTTCAACCGAGCTATGCTCTAACAATCCAGTTGGTATTTTTTGTATTTTGATCATCTCTTTTATGGGAGCTTGTCTTCCTGCATTGAGACAGCTGATGTTCCAGGACCTGTATCCTCCTTATTGTGCTAATTGGATTCGGTTTAATGTTATCGAAGACACATTTACACCTTTCCCTCCATATTTCCCAAAGCGCCACTGAAGTCTGGATAATCCATTTATCATCTATGAAGACATCCAAATTAGTTTCTGCAAACCAGCTTGAAATCCAGGATTGGGCGCCATTAAAACTTTCCATGGATTTTTTGCTTCCAGGGACGGGCATAAGCACTGCTCTTGTAAAATGACAATGCATAAGGATGTGTTTTGTTGTTTCGTAACTCTGACTGCACATAACACATGTTGAGACTTCTCCTCCAAAGTTCCTTGCCAACCTTTCACTAGAAGGAACTGAATCAGATACACATTTCCACAAAAAATACTTAATATTAGGCATTGTTTTTAGACTTCATAACTTCCCATCTATATCGCTTGGTTGTTGGTCTCCTGTTTTCAACTGCACCAATTTATGATATGGCGATCTTACTGTGAAAATCCCATTTTTGGTAAACTTTCACACTAGCCTATCTTTAGAATTAATGGGAACTCTAATAACCGGGATTCTCCTTTTAATTTCATCTTTTAAAATGGAATTAACTACATCGGTTTTCCAGGTTCCAGAATAAGAGTTTATGAGTTGTGAAACCATAGTATATTGTTGTGCATCATCAATAGCTTGTTCCTTAGGAGCTGGTGGCTGATTCATATCTGGGACCCATTTGTCATCCAAAAAATTTATCTTCTTCCCATTCCCAAGCTACCAGAAACTGTATTGCTTAATGAAGTTCACATTTATGTATAGGCTCTTCCATGTCCAAGTAGCAGACTTCTAATCTTCATCTTGAAGTAAACTGGAATTAGGGAAGTATCGAGCCTTAAAATCCTTGACCCAAAGATGATCTTCACCGTTACATAACCTCAATGTTGTTTTCGCAAGCACTACATCATTGAAATAGCTTAAGTCACAAAAACCTAAGCTACCTCTTTCTTTGCTTTTGCATAGTCCGATCCAAGCAGTTATACTGCCACCTTTGTTTGATTTCTTGTTCCAGTAAAACTGTATTTGTATCTTGTTCATTTCCTCAATGGTGGTTTCTGGAATCTTGAATATACTCATCTGTTGGACTGGTACCGCATTAAGGACGGTCTTGACTAAAGTGGATCTCCCTGTTTGGTTGATAAACCTACCCCTCCATCTAGTTGTTCGTTTCCTCAGGTTGTCTACCAGGCTTGAAAACGAAGTAGTTTTTCTTATTTAGAAATAATGGAATGCCAAGATACTTCTCATCTAGACTCATCTTGTTTACTTTGAGTCTTCTTGCCAGAATTTTAGAGTGTCGTGGATGAACATTCTTTGAGGAGAACATAGATGATTTTTAAAAGTTAACTTGCTGACCCGAGCTTTACATAAAAGCATGAATCACATCAAGAAGATTATTTATCTTATGAATGTTTGCTTTAGTGAACAACAAACAGTCATCCGCAAATAAAAGATGTGATACCTGAAGAGCATGTTGGGCTATTTTAATACCCTAAATCATCTTGTATTGTTCTGCATGGGCAATGTCTCTAGTAAAAACTTACATGTATAAAAGAAAGAGGTAAGGGGATAGAGGATCCCCTTGCCTTAACCCTCTTGTTGGCTTGAATGAAGAGCATGGAACACCATTTAGCTGAATTTGAATTTCTGTTGTGCTTATACATTGGTACACCAAAGCACACCAGTTATCGTCAAACCCCATCCGTTGTATGATCTCTATCAAAAAAAGACCATTCCATTATGTCGAAGGCTTTCGACAGATCCAATTTCAAAGACATATAGCCTTTTTTAGCTTTATTCTTCTTCATCTAGTGAATAAGTTCTTGGGCCAAGATCACATTGTCTGATTTCTGGCTACCCGAGACATATGTTGACTGCATTGGGGATATGATCTTGTCTATAAGGGTCTTCATTCTAGTTGCTAAGATTTTTTAGATAAGTTTGTATGTAGTGTTGCACAGAGCTATTGGCATGTAATCTGTCGGTTGTTGAGGTAACTTCACTTTGGGAATTAAATACAAATTGGTCTTGTTGATGCTTCTTGATATGTTGGTAATGAAAAATCTCTGTATCATATTGGTGACATCTTCCTTGACAACTTCCCACTGAGTTTGAAAGAAACCTGGCGGATAACCATCAGGTCCAGGTGCTTTCCACGGCTTCGTCGATTTTAGGACTTATGTATTTCCTCCATCTATGGGATTTTTGGTAGAAATGCATTATCTTGAGGACTGATGATTGTTGGTACTAACTGTATAAGCTCTTCATTTACTTGAGGATGAGTAGTGGTACTGACAGTCGTGAAATGATTGTTGAGATGAGTTTTCATTTCATTTCTGCCAGAGCACCAATTGCCTTGAGAGTTTTTTAAAGATTCGATTTTGTTTCTCGATCTTCTGTGATTTGCCATCATGTGAAAGTGCTTTGTATTGCTATCCACTTCCAAAAGATATTTCTCACCATATTTATGCTTCCAAAATTGTCCCTCTATATACTTTCATTCTTCAACTTGTTGCTCCACTTTTATCACCTCTTTAATATTACTGCCATCTATGCTTGTCCCTTGCAATCTTGTCAGTTCCTGATGCAGATTGTTTATATTATCTTGAATGTTCCCAAAAACCAATTTATTCCATCTTGAAAGATCTATCTGGCTTGACACAATTTCCTGTTAAGAATATATGCCGGAGAACCATTTGTATTGTTGTTCCATTCCTTTGAAATCGCATCTTTACAAGTTTTGTCCCTTAACCAAACTTCAAAGAATTTCCAGCATTTATTTCTGCTCCCATTATCAGCATTGAGGTTGAGAAGTATTGGGCAGTGATCGGAACCAAGCTGAGGTAGATGAAGAATATATGAATCTGGAAATTGCAACATCCAATCTGAGTTAACAAGTGTGTTAGAGCATAGCTCGGTTGAACCCACCAAGCGTTGGTATGTCAAGTTTGGTTGTCATATTTCAGTGAATCAAAACTCATGTTAAGAGTCGTTTGTTTATGTACTTGAGTCAACTTAGTATAGGTTAGCTTCAAAGTATTAAGATATGAGACATTACAAGTATTGCGAAGTCTTGAAGATGTGAAGAAGCAAGGAGCTACAACGACAACAATCATCCTTCCACTTGAGGTTAGTGATATTTGACTTGAACTGTTTCATTCCCTAACATATCTTTCAAGTGGTGCATATTGAAAACATAATTGCGAAGCATATTTGAACTCTAGATAGACATAGTATTAAGGAATACAATATGAGGTTTATTGCTTAACCATTCAAATTTGTAGATAAGACAGCGCCATAATCATTTGAACGCTATTGTGATTATGTATGGGTATGAGGTGAGGATTTCATCCTAGGGAACAATATTTACATGTGTTTTAAGGAAGTAAGTTCATAAACTTGTTTGTGAACCGAAAAGCAAATTGCCAGGTGTTATTGGTTTGGTTATTCATTGCTTATCTTATGAACAACCAATATGTGTGATTGAGTATAACCGCTCACAACTTGTTTGTGTTCTTGGTAGAACTATTCACAAAGGCCTGACTTATGTATTGGTATGACTTTTATTAGTGAAACCGATCTTAAGTAATCACCTGAGATGGTATGATCGGGTTTGTGTTTTGTCTGACCAAAATTGGGAAAGGGAAACCGATCCTAGTAAGAGGTGAAGTACATCACAAAGGGGAACCGATCCTTGTATGAGGTGCAACAAGGTTTATAGCAAAAAGGGGAAGCGATCCTATGAACATGTGCAACACGTTTTTAGGCGAAGGGGTACCGATCCTATGGACATGTTCAACACATATAAATTAGATACCATAAATATGTGGGGAACCGATCCTAGTACCTAGTCAACCGAATTTTGGAAAGCTAGTGTGACTATACACAGTACTCACATGGAGGTAGAACCAAAACTTGTTTTGGTAGAACCGTTAAACCCATGATTCCGATTGAATATTTGTTTGATCAATCACATAGTTCTTGAAAGTCGGATGAACCAATTTTAAACTTGTTTGGAAGTGTGGCAAATCAGTTTCAAGGTTGTAAGTGTGAAAGAGAACTTACAAAGTAAGGATGTCGACATACTTTGAACACGTGCTGTGAATGTTTATTTCTTTAATTGTTCAAAGTTATTCCTTAATAGCTAAAGGAAGAAAATCCTAGGATCGAAACATAAGTAAGTTAAAAATATTTTAATTAAGGTTATTAATTTCATTTTGTAGGAAAATATAAGAATTAGTAACGTGCATTTACTAATTAGATTTTCCGAGAGATTTCGATCATTATTTTTGGACAGAGAATTTCCAGGAATTATGGAAACCGAATTTGTGCTTTAATGAATATCTTTAGAATATTTTCGGTTTTGGAAATTCCTTGGTGTCCAAACTTCCTTGTCTATAAATACTTGAAGTTTTCCTTTCTAGCAAACTAATCCTTCGTAACAACAGACTTCCTCTTTGTTGTTGTTACTGGTGTAGCCACCTATTCGGAGAGGAGAGTAACCTAATTAGGCAAAATATCATACGACCTCTCAGTTTAAAGTCTTCTTTGGGATTGAGAAGCTCCAGTGTGTACCGTTGGTGGGAAACTAGATAATTATGGTTTATCTTTTGTTTTTGATTGATTTGATTGAATAACGGTTGTTGAAATCTGATTGCACCTAGTTTGTTTATGCTTGAGAATCTTCTCTTCTGATATAAAATTCACTCAAACTAGTTCAGAGTTTCGACAGGGATCTTTAGACTGTTGTTAGTACTAAAGACGATCTTGTGATAATCCATTGTTAACAGACTCCGTTCTGTGTGTGATTGATCACAAGAGATTCAAGTGATTGTGTGCAGGTTTTTATTGAAGATCTAAGAAAATTTGAAGACGAAGAAGATATTGAAGATTTCTGATTTGTGGGTTCATAATCTTTGGTGTGCACAATACTTGTTTCGGTAAAAGAGGATCCAATTTATAATCGGTCTATCCTTGTGGTAGATTGGAATGAATAATTGAGCAGATAGGCATCAACACAATTGTTTGGATTAAGAGTGTTGTTGGCTTAATCTTAAATTATTACTTCGGTAATTGAACATAAGATAGATCTAAGGACCTGAAAAAGGAGTTTATGTTAAGATAAACAGAGGAGTCTTTCTCCAACTCATATCACTTGGTTGAATAGAGTTGATACCAAATAGATTTGTTGTTCCTTTACTGTTTGGAATACGAACCAAAGGAATTGATCCAAGTACGTGACTTATTCATCAGTTGGAGGCGTGGGAATACATACGGAACTAGGTGAACTATAAGTTCAGTTGCTTGGTCTCAACTATACGAAGTTGGTGTAATTTTGTGTAGCGGCTTAATCCTGAGAGTATTCAATTCTGGACAAGGTCCCGGGGTTTTTCTGCATTTGCGGTTTCCTCGTTAACAAAATCTTGTTGTGTCATTTATTTTATATTTCCGCATTATAATTAAAGTAAATTACACAAACGTTAATTCCTATTTACTTGATAAGTGAATCCTATTGTGTTTGGTTAAGTCCGAACCTTTTTATCAAGTAACATACTTCGTTGTTGTATTGTCTCGATCTCGTGTCCATAAACGATCACACGAAGTGTGAACCGATTAGTTGTATTGTCTCGACTCGGTCCGTAGACAATCACTTTCGGAGAAAGGACTTATAGGTAGGAAAAGTTTTAGCTTGAGGTATTTTGGGTACCCTCGCCTTTTCAATTGGTATCAGAGCAGGCAAACACGATAAGATATAACAATCTGTGTTTGGTGCGATCCAACCTATAAGAAATGAATCTAATGTCTGATTAAGTTAACGTTATGCAAGAGTATGAATACTCAAAAGTTGAAGATGTTACTACTTCGTTGACTCATGATCCAGGAGTTACGAATACATTTATGTCTATCTCTGATGAAAGAGAAGATGCTGATAAAGAGTTGACAAAACTCCTAAAGCCTATACAATCTATGTCTTCTAAAGTACTCATGTTAAAGACATAGTCAAATCTTCTTAAACAGGAGATCAGAGAAAAAGACATTCAACTGAATTGTCTAGCCAAAGAGAAAATGGATCTCACTGTCAAACTAGAAGCTCTTGGTAAATATCTTACAAGTAAAGAGACACTTCCTATGGTTCTAACTAATTATGTTGTTGTGATTTCTTCTGATGGGGAAACTAAAAGTCATTGCTCGACTTTACAGACTGTGATAAAACCGATTTAATCACATCTGAAACAGATCAAGATGATGGTTGTTTGCCTAACTACATCAAGTTAGAAGAGGATGAGAAACCAGCTTCTAGATCTACTGATGATCAAACGAAATCTTGTCCAAAGAAAACGTTGAACCGGTTACGTGGTGATTGTAAGGAATACAATTTTGAGTCACTTGACAGGAAACTTATACTTCTTCAACATACGGTGGTAAAATTTTTGAAGGAAGTTTCTTGTCTTAAAAAACTGAAAGATTATTTCTCGGTAGAAAGACAAATTATACCACATCCCAATAAGATCAACTCAAAGGAGTCGGAGGAAAGAGTTGATAATCGCTTCTGGAAAAAGGTTCCTCCGCACCCATATCGAAACAGTTATGGTTTTGATAAGGAACGACTTCAGAAGGAAGGGAAAGAGAGAATCTCTGCCAAAAGAAACAATCAGGAGTTTCCGATAGTTGTTTCAGATGATCACACTAATATGAATAATAAGGAAGTCCTTAGAAAGAGAAAATCTTATGAAAATCTCATTGAGAGAATTAAGAGAGATTTATCTATCTTTGAGAATTCTCACATTAGTACCTTTTCTCTACATGATCATATCTCTCTAGTTAGAAAAGATCATCGTCTTGGGTTAAAATATTTTGGGCAGAAATTCCCGAAGAGAAACATGAACTATGTTTCTGATATTCACTGTAAGCTGGAAAAAGCTTACTCCGGTGCAACTTAGTTGTATCAAATTGTGCATTCTCATCCTTTTTTGTGCTCACAAACTTGGATGAGAAAGGCACAATAAAACGGGAGTACATTTTTTATGTGTAGTTGTGTATCAGAAAATATTCTGTGACATTGTTTGGATAGCTGCAAATCCATAGATGCCAGAAAAATGTTCATGTTTAACATGATCTACCAAAAAGAGGTTTTATTTAGAATTTTCGAATTTTCGAATTTTAATAAACATACCAGCTTGAGAAATTCGGACTAAGGAAACAAAATATATTCTTTAATATTTTCGGATTCTCCAGAGGTCTTTTGGTCCGAAAGTTGTCTCTTTTAAAAGAAAAAACTTTCTCTTGTCTGTATTCAGTAACCTTGATCAATCCTTTTATATTTATTTATTTATAACCGAGCATGCCTCCAATAACTCGCAGTGTCTCAAAGGCTAATAAGGAGGAATCTCAAAAGGTTAAGGATTGTCAAGGAATCAATACAGAAAGGAAGAAGAAGGGCATATCAAATATCATGTCTGATTATAACTCTAATAGTTCAGTTGGATCACAAGATGAGTCATGTTTGTTGGCTTACAACCTACAAGATCCAACCAAAACCAAGTGGATCTGTTCTGATTGTATGATTGACTATATCCAAGGTTTTGAGGAACTAAGAACCAATCTCATTATAACGGTTCGAAATCAAGATTGGCTCGAAGATAAGATTGAGGAAACAAAAGCTGATATTGCTGATATAAAGATTCAAGTTAAAAAACTTGAGAAACAAGAAGTGGTTGCGGACAAGTCTCTTGAGACATGATTTAAGAGTTTGAACACTGAAGAGACCTCAGTGAACAACAAGAGCACCACTAGAGATTAAGTTATTTGTTGTATTACTTAATCTGGAAAAATAGACATCAATTTTTGATTTCTTTCATTGATTGTATTGGTCTATTATGAATAAAACTATTATGCATAAAATTATTTGATTGGAAATTTTTCTTGTGATAGTTTTTGGTTTACATAGCCTGTGCTTGAATGCTTTTATCTTATTGTTATGTATATTTATGGGATGTTTAATTTCGGTTTTACCACCTTAATATTCGATCTCATATATTGTGAACCCTTGTGGTTTGGGTGAATTTTTGGTATAGTCGGATAAAGTTCTAGCCCATGTTGGTAGGCTTTATCAAAGAATCATGAGGGGTTCTGGTAGAAACAATATGTGAAAAAGTCAAAATATGTTGAATCGGTTTTGGTTTAGCATAAAAGCATATGTGTTTCGACAGTTTTCAACTTTTGCTTGCAATTGTTAAAACCGATTTTCAACCTTTTTATGGTAAAGGTTGGTTGTTGTTATTCTTTTGTTTTTGCATAAGGATGACAACATGATGATATTTCGATATCAATTCTCCCTGGACGAAGATGCAATCATATTGGAGAAGTGGGTGCGAAATTTGAGGTAACAATCTTGTTAGTTAATTGCTTTCCTATTTAAGAAAAGCCTGAGTTTATTTCATATATATTTATTGCTTTT
Organism: Papaver somniferum; assembly: GCF_003573695.1. Taxonomy (NCBI): domain Eukaryota; kingdom Viridiplantae; phylum Streptophyta; class Magnoliopsida; order Ranunculales; family Papaveraceae; genus Papaver; species Papaver somniferum. The sequence continues at coordinate 42,062,615 of NC_039368.1, forward strand.
GCTTAACAAAATTTTGGTACAATTGATGTTTATTCCATGATGTGTGTGTGGATGTGTGTGATTCAATTGGTTCCGATTAAGAAAAACTATTGTTATCTTGCTTTATTGTGTGGTATCAATTGTTTAGGCTTACAAAATTTCGGTGTTTTTAATGTCTATGTTGTTTCAATTGCTTCCGGTTGAGGTGAATAATTATGCAAGTTGATTTATGTTGGTTTGTATGAATTATTTATGGATTAACGAAATAAAAGGTGTACGGGATGAGTTGTTTAGTTCAATTCGATTCCGGATAAGAGAAACTAAGTTAATTCTGATCTTAGTTAGATTTATCGAAGTGAGGTTTCGGTTATTCAAGTCTAATCGAATGCCTTAACAAGAAATGATAGTTAACTAACCTAGTACTTGTCTTGTTTAAAATTGAAAGGTCTAAGTTTATGGATAATTAGAACCTGATGAGAAAAATAGAGTTATCTTTATTTTGGTCTTATCGAATGAAGCGGTTGTTTTTGAAAAATCGGTTTAGCAAAGGAACTAAGGTGCTTAGTTGATTTTTGTTTTGCTAAACTAAATTGGAAAAATTGTTTCGGACAATTGTTTCCTTGGTAACATATCAAAATAAAACTACTTGTAGTTTCGGTTCTTGATATTGGTTATCAGAACATGATGTGTGGAACCCTCGTGCCTAACTCTACAGATTGCAAGTCTATTTTGAGATTTGTAAGATTCTTTTCGTGTTGTCCTTTATTTTTTCTTTTCTTTGTCATTTTGTGACAAAAAGGAGGAGAAATATATGGAGTAAACAAGTGATACTGGCATTGATTTTATATTGATTGGTATCGCTATGGAAAAAGAACATTGGTGCTTAAACGTTCTATCTAAACGTTTGATCCAAGTACGTGACTTATTTATAAGTTGGAGGCGTGGGAATACAGACGGAACTAGGTTAACTATAGGTTTAGTTGCTTGGTCTCAACTATACGAAGTTGGTGTAATTTTGTGTAGCGGCTTAATCCTTAGAGTATTCAATTCTGGACAAGGTCCCGGGGTTTTTCTTCATTTGCGGTTTCCTCGTTAACAAAATCTTGCTGTGTCATTTACTTTATATTTCCGCATTATAATTGTTTTATTATAACTAAAGTAAATTACACAAACGTCAATTCATATTTACTTGATAAGTGAATCCTATTGTGTTTGGTTAAGTCCGAACCTTTTTATCAAGTAACATACTTCGTTATTGTATTGTCTCGATCTCCACCAAGTGTGAACCGATTGGTTGTATTATCTCGACTCAGTCCATAGACAATCACTTTTGGAGAAAGAACTTATAGGTAGGAAAAGTTTTAGCTTGAGGTATATTTGGGTACCCTCGCCTTTTCAAAGTGCCCTGTCAATTCTAGAGTTTATTTTACCGGTGCCGTGTTTTTTGCTTGTCCAAGTAAAAGCATTACTATGGAAATTTGTTGATGGTGGTTTTTAGTTCAAGGGATAAAATCGTAAACCCTATATTTAATGCACCGTCATCCTGCAAAGGAACATAAGCCATTCAAAAGCAATGAGTGCTTAAGCCTCTTTGCTCACATATGTATTGAGCAATTTAATATATATGTATATATGAAATTTACTCAGAATGGTGCGTGCAACAGCAATCCAAAAATATTATGTGTATTTTACCTTCCACCAGCATTATTCACTAATGCATGACTTGCCTAGTATTTTCCTACGCTATGTTCCCAGCAGAACTCTCAATATTGACATAACATGACGATTGAATGTCCGCTCTCAGCAGAGTAGCATGAATCTCCCGAAGTGTCAGTATTGAGATCTGCATGGAAGTACTCACACAGGCTGCATCACTCTCTGACAAAGAGAATTTTGTATCGACGCGCTTTTAAGTCAGCTCAAACGAACACGCTTAAATTCCTTAAGGAAAATCTAGACTGTTAATATCAGTCTCAAAAATAATCACGGCCGCACGATTTGGCCGCGTGATTCTTTAGGCCTAGCCTGCTCCTAACAGAATTAGGCAATCATCACGATGACCACAGGCGGGACCACTAACTCCCCAGCCGAACGGTTTTCACCTAATACATCTGTACCGCTTCGAAAGATCAACCCTAACATGGGTGATCACGTTGTTTAAGAAGAGCTCAAACGAGCTGAGACCGACCAAAGTGGTCTCAAATGCATCACATCCGTCCAACTTCGCCAGCCTAGTTGGATGGCTTAGATCTTCTCTCGAATGATCGAAAGGGTACTAACGTGATCACCAATGACCCAACTACATTCTTGGTCGATTGACCTGCCCATTGTAAACCAGAAACGCGTTGAATCACATGCCCAAAGAAGGGTGATCGCGCAGCCTTTAAAACCCTAAATTGAATAAGCGGCGTTATACAACTGCCGCAAATCAATCGTGTCCGTCCAACTTCGCCAGCCTAGTTAGACGAATTAGATCGTGTTTCAAACGATCAAGGAGATGCCAACGCGTTCACCATCGAACCAACTCCACACGTGGTCGATCGACTTGCTCATAGCAAGACCAAAGCGCATCAAATCGCCGTCCCAAAGTAGGGTGAACGCGCTGTTCGAAAACCCTAAAAAAACGCTTTGCGGCAACACACTTCTGTCGCAAATTGATGGTGACCACTCATCTTCGCCAGACGATTTGAGTGGCTTAGATCTAACTTTAGACGACCCGAGAGATATAAGCGTGCACACTGGTGGCTCGTCTTAGCACATGGCCAATCGGCTTGTTCGAATCAGCGCCCAGTGCTTTGATTCGACTAACCAAAACAGGGATGGCCGCACGACTTCCAAACCCTAAATACGACAACGACAATGTACAACTGCCACAAATCATCTCGTTCATCCAATTTCGCCAGCCTAGTTGGATAGTGTAGATTTGTTTTCAGAAATCTAACAAAGTAGCATTGTGATCACCGGCCATCTATTCCCCACAGGGAGCGATCGAGCAAGTGATAGCTCGCCCATAGGGTTCTCCAACGAATACCCAAAAAGGGTCGGCCGTGCTGCTTTTCAGACGCTTGATTCGTGACTGATTCGATCGAGCTCAAAAAACAACGATGCTTCTAGCACATCGATTATTTTCATCTGCTTATTCGAAAGCGATGCTTCACATATATCGATTATAAGCAATGCTTTATAAATATCGGTTTTACAAATAATTTATTATTTGACCTAAAAGCACTACGTGCTGCTTTCAGCAACGAGTCCCACGACTCGACCCACTTACTCGAGATATCAAACATATCACAAATTGGGGGATGCTCACTGGGTATTGGTCTGGCGGTTTACAATGTGCGGCGTGCAACGGGCTCATTACAAGAAAGTGTCAGGAAAGACGTACGATTAAAAGTAATGAGAGTAGTGGGTGAACGTGTGATCAGTCTTCCCTCATAACGGAAATACGATGATCATTACCTTCCACACAACTCCACTTCTCCATTACTTAACTTCCTCCACTTCCTGTGAGATCAGGGTGCGCTCAATGACTTGTATAAATATGTTTTCAATCTATTTCGACAAAGAGAGAACACAAGTGTTATCAACACAAGTAGCCAGAAACCATTTTCTGATACACAAGTCATAAACAGCCACACCTTCATAATTCAACATTCTGATCTCAAACACCTTTTTCGCTTCCCTCCATAAGATCAACCATTCTCCTTCACCTTGTGACCGAATTGAATCTGGAACGACCATTTATTGGTTTAGGCCAGAGTCTTACAGATTGATCTCTCGAATGCAGTACATTTGTTTAGGATTTGAATTCTTTTCTCATCAACACACCCTAAATTTACCAAAAACATCAGAACCAGTTTTTGCCCTCAAACATTTAGCGCCACAGTGGGAGATTAATCTCTCGGTTACAAGATCAATTTTCAAATTTCATTCCAATTTTTCTCAAATTTTAGATGGTGGATCTTAGGTCTGGATCAGCGACAAATCCCGATGTTACTGGCGCTGACAACACTCCTGGTGTCAACATTCCTGCCGGTGACACCACTGTGCCGCCTACCAGCACGATTGACGCATCTCGAGGCACAACATCCTCAACCACCAACACTAAAGTCGCGGGAAACGTTCCTTTAAGCGTGACACCTCCAATCACCAGAGCCAGAGCCGCTGCCGCCACTCCCAATGTTTCTTCAAGCGTAACACACCCTGGTTGTTACTAGAGCTACTGCCACTCCCCCATCAGGACGAGAGACTAGAGGAGCCAGAGGAGGCCAACCCCCTATTACCATTTTCGATTTGATGGAAAGACAAGAAGTTCTCGCTAAGGCTCAGACGGACATGGACACAACTCAAAAAGAGGTGCTCACTTTCCTCAAGACGCTAACCGAACGACTACCACAAGAGCCGCGTCATCCCTTGGAGCCAATAAAGATTACTTTCAACACTTTTGGTGCAAGCACTTCAACAGAGCGTGTATTCATGGATGAGGAAGTTCGTGTTGCTCCTGAGCGCTCAAGAGAAAGGAATCAGCCGTCCAACTTCATCACACGTGAGGATCTGGAGTGCCTCCTCCAAAATCGAAGCAAATAAAACCTGGTGGATATGCACCAGCATCAATCTCCGTATTCTCCTAATTTTCAAAGAGTTCCTCTTCAGAGAGGATACTCATGTCCTCAATTTTCCCTTTATGACGGAACTGGTAATGCTCGTGAACACATCTCTCGTTTTCTGGAGTCATTAGGAGAGCACGAATACAATCATGTCCTCCGCTTGAAAGAGTTCTCAAAGTCACTTATCGGGAGAGCGTACACCTTGTACAACAACATTGCACCAAACAGCGTATCCAACTGGTATGAGATGGTAACCGCTTTCTACAAGAAGTATTTCTTCGTATCCGAGCAAATCACCTTTTCAGATTTTAGGGAGGATGTTCCAACGCAACAATGAGCATCCAAATGATTATGTCAAGAGGTTCAAAATCCAGACACTGGATTGTCACGATCCAAATATGATTGAACAACGATTGATGGAATTATGCATTAATAGGATGGTACCCATCTATCGTGCTATGCTGGAGAATCTGCAATTTTAGACATCCTCTGAACTTCGTGAAGCTGTTAAACTCTTGGCTACAACAGCACCTGCCCTGCTAGAAAGAACCAGGCCTGCCAGGAATAAAGAGCCTCATGATATTCGTGGAAGCATACATCTCACCAACAGGAAATACAACCTTCAGCCTTCTGTAAGCAGCTTCACTGAAGCAGCAAGAGGAAAACCACCGAGATGCAACATTCTGCTCGTCCAAAACCGCCAACTCCAACTACCACATGCACGACTATCACAATGATAAAACAACATCCAAGATATACCATATCTGGCTTGACGGTAGCAAAATCGGTGAGAGACGCTTTCAGAATTTCGTGTCCCATAGAAGAAGTGGTTGCATTACCTAAGGAGGTCGCACCTGGGACTTAAGAGGTGCATACGAACTCTCCATGTCAAGAGCTTCTTCATATTTGCACAACCTGTTAGTTAAGTCATCCGCATGAGGGAACTTCCCTACTCCTCAAAGACACGATCCAAAGATGATAAAGGCAAAGGAGTGTGTTTGGGGACTGCTCAACACTACCCATCTCAAAGATGCAAGCAAGCTATCATTATGATTCCAAGATATCCAAAAACGAGGACATACTCAAGAGAGCAGATGCATTGTCAAAGACCAGCGATATGCCTGGACGTCTATGAAACGCAATGTAGACACAAAGACAGTCTCATGATCAGCAACTCGTACGATCTTCATCAACATTGGGTTCAACTCCAACTCTCTTCCAAAGTATTTCTTCATAAACCCAGAGCATCTATCAAGTTGAAATCTCAATAGATACTCGTGGGCAGGGGACTGTCTCCCTCTTCTCCATTCCATGAGAAAACATCAAGGAAGCTATTGATTCCATCATCAGCTTCTCCCTCTAATAACGAGACGATCTCTACCATTATATGAAGACTTCCAAGTTCGCGCAAGTAGCTACCATGCCTCTCCCTGCTAGTCTCTTCTGATCACAGCTGCTGCCAAGAATCGTTGTTGCTCGCCAGAGCTTCACCATAGCAAAAACCACTACGGAAAGAGAATCCCTTCACTGTCAAGGAATTCTTCAACACAAGAGAGACGGTCAATCAAGAAGCATGTAATTTGCAAAGGAAAATCAAACTGAAGGTCGGTCGAATCCTTAACCATTATTGTTATCTCCCCTATTTTGAATTACCAGAAGAGAGCATTGCATGCGTTGAGATGTTACAATAGAAACGGTATTCTTTCCCATGAGGAGAAAACACGACTTGCCGGCCAGCACTATTTATGTGTCGTCTTCCCATCTGCCATATCGTATCGCCTTAGAAGAATTGGAAGAACTCATTTTTCGAAATCAAGGGTTAAGGGAACCCACACTGGAGTTCTCTCCAGAAGACGCTTCAGCGCACACTCCAGAAGCCGCTTCAACGCACACTCCAGAAGCCGCTTCAACGCACGCTCTCTCCTGAAGCCGCTTCAACGCTCTCTCCAGAAGAAACCGCTTCAATGCACACTCCAGAAGCCGCTTCAGTGCACGCACTCTCCTGAAGCCGCTTCAACGCTCTATCCAGAATGAGCCACTTCAACGCACGCTCCAGAAGCCACTTCAACGCATGCTCTCTCCTAAAGCCGCTTCAACGCTCTCTCTCCCGAAGCCGCATCATCACTCTTTCCCAAAGCCACTTTAGCGCTCTCTTCAGAGGCCGAAGTCGCTTCAACACCTTACCAGCAAATGCAATGGAAGTATGTCTTTCAAGAGAAAATAAGCTCGGGATAATTACACCTGGGGACTTCCGGCACAGGATGCCTTCACGTCCCTCAACCAGTTTATCTCTAATATCAGCAATCATCACTGTTGAAGCTTTACGAGCCGTAGAAAATTCTCAACATGAAGACGTACATGTGCATCAAAGACTCCAAAGTACAAATCGGAGATGTTTTCACGTGTCCAGCCACGCCATCGATTCTGAAGTGTAACCGGGGACTGCTCATCGCATCCCATTCCATACAACCATCCAAAAGACGGTTCAAACGATGTTGCTTGGAACGAGGTCCTTATAGATTCGCGGCACAACGTCCATCCTTCTACCTACCTAGACGACACGCCATAAATCTTCAAGAAGCGGGTAGTCTGCAAGGGGAATATCAAACAAAAGAATGGGAGAGCTCAGATTGCAAAATCATGTACACATGCTCTATTCCAACCTTACCGAGGAGCGCTACGTCTAAAGTTTCAAGCACGAATGAGGGATTTTTATTCGATCAAGCCCTGGCTCCAGCCACATGAAACAAAGACTACTAAATATCAAAGAAGTGTCATCAAATCCAGGGCCAATGGCACCTTCACTAGAGTCCTCTCAGGAGCTGCTTCAACATCCTCTCAGGAAGCCGTTTCAACATCCTTTCGAGCCACTTCAACATCCTCTTGAGCTGCCTTCAACATCTTTTTCAGAAATTGCTTCAGCATCCTTTTAAGGATATTCCTCATAATAGGGCTCGTCCACATCATAGTCGAGGATTATGACGTCGTCATGAAAAGGTTATTCATGTTTATCCAGGATTTCATGTTATGATCCACCCTCCTTCACTTTAGTCTGCAGCAAACCTTTCAGCCCTAACACTTGTTAGCTGAGATGCTTCATCGCACCTCCACTTTTCCTCCATGCTAACCGAAGCCAGGAAAGCTTGGACGCACTCTCGAACGAAACTCAGATGTACAAGGGATTTGGAATGCAGTTTGAGATCCAACCAACATTATGCCTAATCTACCTGGGGCCAACCGACATCATGCTAGGGGAACGCTTACCTGGACGCCTCTTGAACGTGACATGTTCTAAGGACAGGCCGACCCATCTCTCCTGGTAACATATAACTTTGTCACATAGGTTTTACCTTTATTTGTCACCATATAGTGCTTACCCCGCAACAATGTCACTGTTACGTACTAAGCAGGGGACTTAATGTTGATGGTGGTTTTTAGTTCAAGGGCTAAAATCGTAAACCCTGTATTTAATGCGTTGTCATCCTGCAAAGGAACATAAGCCATTTAAAAGCAATTAGTGCTTAAGCCTCTTCACTCACATATGTATTGAGCAATTCAATATATATATATATATGAAATTTACTCAGAATGGTGCGTGCAACAACAATCCCAAAATATTATGTGAATTTTACCTTCCACCAGCATTATTCACTAATGCATGACTTGCCTAGTATTTTCCTACGCTATGTTCCCAGCTGAACTCTCAATATTGACATGACATGACGATTGAATGTTCGCTCTCAGCAGAGTAGCATGAATCTCCCGAAGTGTCAGTATTGATATCTGCATGGAAGTACTCACACATGCTGCATCACTCTCTGACAAAGAGAATTTTGTATCGACGCGCTTTTAAGTTAGCTCGAACGAACACGCTTAAATTCCTTAAGGAAAATCTAGACTGTTAATATTAGTCTCAAAAATAATCACGGCCGCACGATTTGGCCTCGTGATTCAATAGGCCTAGCCTTCTCCTAACAGAATTAGGCAATCATCACGATGACCAAAGGCGAGCCCACTAACTCCCTAGACGAACGGTTTTCACCTAATACATCTGTAGCGCTTCGAACGATCAAACCTAACATGGGTGATCGCGTTGTTTAAGAAGAGCTCAAATGAGCTGAGACCGATCAAAGCAGTCTCAAATGCATCACATCCGTCCAACTTCGCCAGCCTAGTTGGACGGCTTAGATCTTCTATCGAATGATCGAAAGGGTACTAGCGTGATCATCAATGACCCAACTACATTCTTGGTCGATCGACCTGCTCACTGCAAACCAAAAACTCGTTGAATCGCACGCCCAAAGAAGGGTGATCGCGTAGCCTTTAAAACCCTAAATTCAATATGCGGCGTTATACAACTGCTGCAAATCAATCGTGTCCGTCCAACTTCGTCAGCCTAGTTGGACGGCTTAGATCGTGTTTCAAACGATCAAGGAGATGCCAACGCGTTCACCATCGAACCAACTCCACACGTGGTCGATCGACTTGCTCATAGAAATACCAAAGCGCATCAAATATCCGACCCAAAGTAGGGTGAATGCGCTGTTCGAAAACCCTAAAAAACACTTTGCGGTAACACACTTTTGTCGCAAATTGATCGTGACCATTCATCTTCGCCAGCCGATTTGAGTGGCTTAGATCTAACTTTAGACGGCCCGAGAGATATCAGCGTGAACACCGGTGGCTCGTTTTTGCACATGGCCAATCGGCCTGTTGGAATCAGTGCCCGACGCTTTGATTCGTCTAACCAAAATAGGGATGGACGCACGGCTTCCAAACCCTAAATACGACAACGACAATGTATAACTGTCACAAATCATCTCGTCCATCCAACTTCGTCAGCCTAGTTGGATAGTGTAGATTTGTTTTCAGAAATCTAACAAAGTAGCATTGTGATCACCGGCCATCTCTTCCCCACAGGGAGCGATCGACCAAGTGATAGCTCGCCCATAAGGTTCTCAAACGAACACCCAAAGAGGGCCAGCCGTGCTGCTTTTAAGACGCTTGATTCGTGACTGATTCGACCGAGCTCAAAAAATAACGATGCTTCTAGCACATCGATTATTTTCAGCTGCTTATTCGAAAGCGACGCTTCACATACATCGATTATAAGCAATGTTTTATAAATATTGGTTTTACAAATAATTTATTATTTGACCTAAAAGCACTACGTGCTGATTTCAGCAACGAGTCCCACGAATCGACCCACTTACTCGAGACATCAAACATGTCACAAACTGGGTGATACTCACTGGGGTATTGGTCTGGCGGTTTACAGTGTGCGGCGTGCAACGCTCCCATTACGAGAAAGTGTCAGGAAAGACAGACGGTTAATAGTAGTGAGAGTAGTGGGTGAACGTGTGATCAGTCTTCCCTCATAACGGAAACACGATGATCATTACCTTCCGCACAACTCCTCTCATCCATTACTTAACTTCCTCCACTTCCTGTGAGATCGGGGTGCGCTCAATGACTTGTATAAATATGTTTTCAATCTATTTCGACAAAGAGAGAATACAAGTGTTATCAACACAAGTAGCCAGAAATCATTTTCTGATACACAAGTCATAAACATCCACACCTTCATAATTCAACACTCTGATCTCAAACACCTTCTTCGCTTCCCTCATAAGATCAACCCTTTTCCTTCACCTTGTGACCGACTTGAATCTGGAACGACCATTTATTGGTTTAGGCCAGAGTCTTACAGATTGATCTCTCGAATCTAAAAGTACTCCCGTGCAGTGCATTTGTTTAGGGTTTGAATTCGTTTCTCATCAATACACCCAAAATTTACCAAAAATAGCAGAACCAGTTTTTGCCCTCAAACAAAATTCAAATCACAAAGACCTGCATCTTCAACCAACTGAACAATATTTGATGAAGTGGAGGAACTAGCATTGTTTCTATTTCTGTCTCTTAAGTTTAAAGTGATATTTAGGTCTCCTAATACTACCCAAGGGATATATGGATTTTCACTACCTAGTTCACTTATGTATTTCCATTGAGCTTTCCTTAAATTATGATATTGAGTTCCATACATGCAGGTAAGAAGCCATTCTGTCTTAGCAGGGTCGTTAACTATAAGGCAGTATATCATATTGCAATCATAAGAGGGTATTTCCAGCTTAAACCCATCTTTCCAGAGGAAATCTAAACCCCCAGCTCTTCCCACAGAAGAACATAGAAACTATTAGAGAAATTCAGAGGCTTAACAAAATTTAAAATTTTATCTGAATCTATCTTAGTTTCTGATAATAATATGATATCAGGATTATGAAGCAAAAAGAGATGTTTAATATGATTTCTTGTAGTCCTATTAGCAAAGCCATTATAGTTCCAAGCAATTATTTTCATACTAACCCTAGGTTTGAAGTTACAGTTGCAAATCTGGGAATAACAGTTCAGAAACTTCAAATTTAAAACATACCCAAAATTCAGAAAAGGAAAAACAAACCCACAATAAATTAAAATGGAATGGGAAAGTACCCGATCTTGCTTGATAATTCCTTCACCAGTTGAAGCACGATTGGGATTATGCTCAATAGAGATGTTGTTTTCATCTACATCAAAGAGAGTTCCATCCTTCATCACTTGTTCGGAAAGATTAGGAGACCTCTGGGCGATTACCCCTTCATCATCAATAGCATCTTCTTCATTAATATTAGCAGTTCCATTAACTTGGTTTGAGATGAAACTGGGATTTGATATTAAATTGAAGTTGATTTGGGAATTTTCAGGATTCTCGATTTCAGGTGTGTTAATTCTTTTATTTTTATGAGGGCCATCTATTCTGACCCGCTTCCTGTTGGACTTTTTCTAGTTTGAACCCGAACCCACTTCAAAAGTGCCGGTTGGAACTGAGTTGTTGTCACTTGAAAAAGTACCCCATGCTTTCGGTAATATTAAATCTCTCAGTAATGTGATTCAAGTTAAAATGATTACCTTTGATAAAGAGTTTATTCTTGAGAGCTTTGATATAATCCTTAATCTGGTGTTCCGGTGGAATGAGACCAAATTGATCCATGAGAAGCTGGTCTTCAATATACTTGCAAAATTCTGGTTTGTGGTCCAAAACAACACATTTTTTTACAAATGTGTTTTGGCTGGTTCTCATAGTAAAATTCGATCCAAATTTCCTCCACAGTTCTAGTAGTTTGCCAAAAGCCCCTAACAAGTGGAGCTGAAATATCCACTGCCATTCTTACTTTCACTAGTTTACCCTTAGCAGGATTTGCATTCTCTGGTCCCATTTTAATATATTATCCAAGAGGCTCTATAATCTCCTTGACTATATCCGGGTGAAGAAAAGTAACATCAAGGTTATATAGACGGATCCAGAAATTTTGGCGCTTGATTTGAGGGACTTTAGAAAATAATGGGTTAAATGTTTCCAAGTACAATAGAAACCCATCCACACACCATGGAATATTTTCATAAATAAAATCATAATCATCTTTCTTCATGAACTTGATAATGAAAGAGTTTTGCACCACTAGTTTCATCTGGAACTGTCTTCTTGGCCAAAGTTTTTTGAGCTCATCTTCAACAGTTTGTATCAAATACGGTGTGGTAGTATGAAGTTTACTAAAATATGAGAAAACCACTGATCCGAACTCTCTCTCAAAGCATTGGTTGAAATAGTTTTTCTTCTCGGGATATTGGGTAGGTTTGGGTGAGAAATCAAGCTTGATTGACTCATTTTGCTAGTGAGATTTTCAATAGCTTTTGTTGGGCTTTGGGTTGTCGGGGAATTATGATTTCCTTCCATGATGACAGAAGTAATACGTGATAATAAGTCTGTAATCAATGGAATGTCGACTAGGTTTATGAGAAATGGATGGAAAAAAGATGATGGTAACAAGGCATAATATACCAATGAATTTGGGAATGATGCTGTAATCACGACAATCGTTACTCTGAAAAATAACGGTTTCCATAATGATAAAGATAATTGCACAAGTTTATGACAAAACATGCGAAAATATTGGGGGTAATAATTGGATAGTCTGCACCAAAAAGGCAAGTATATGAGCGAGTTGACTCGGTATTGGATGGAACTCTCTTGTCACAACTGCTTAGAGAGTAAAACTCCAATCGCAAAACCGCTGATGGAGGAATATCCGCAAGGTAATAAAAGAAAAATTAGTTTGCCATGAGTAAACAGGCTGCCATGAAGGAAATGGTTGAAATTAAAAAGAAAACAGACAAAAAATATTAGAGAATACAGAGAATAACGATTTTGGAAACTAAAGAAAGTAAAAACTTTTAAAAAGAAAAAAAAAAGATCTGTAGAGTATATTAGAAAAGGGGAAGGAAATCTATATTAGATCAGGACTAGAGATTTGTGAATTAAAAGAGAAAAAGAGTAAAGGTTGTATCGAATATAAAACCATGGAAGAAAGAATTAAGAGAAAAAATATATAAGAATCTTCTTCCAAAATCTAAATTCAGGAATCACCAATGAGAAAATGTAGAGATGATATCATTTTTATTGATGATTGAAGAAAATTTATCGGATATTTGATTTGATTGTATTATCAAAATTACTGAGTTGAAACGAATATGAAGACCGATCCGCAGAGTTTCTCTTACATCCAGGAACATTTGATTTGTTGAAATGAACATTTGAAACGAATTTGGATATCTGACTAGTCTTGTTTGGTATGAGTTTGATTTTGTGCGCACTCTCTTAATGAGATATTTTAATCTTTTGATTTGACAAAAGATACTAGATTAGCCGAGGATTTATACGTCTATTTATTTCTTCAACTAAAGTAGAGATCTTAGTTAGCTTGTCGATGGATATTTGAATATCCGGAATTAAACCCACTCCAGATGAGTTGGGTTTGGTTTTGGGTTCTAAAATTGAACCTGTTAGCATTACTATTGTCGTGCGGGTAGAACTATTACCAACTAATAAGTTTTCAGGTCCTAACATGTATTATCCATCGGGCACTGGTGGGTATCCAGTATCCGGATATTTGTCATTTTTTTTTTTGATTTTACCTAAAACATAAAGAATTTGTCCAGATTTGCTTAGACTTCTTTTTTTAATTTTTGATTTATTTATTTAGATTTAACACTAATTTTTATATAAAATTATTAATTTCAAGCCGACGTGACGAATATAAATAAATTTGGCAAAATATTATAGTTTATTTTAAAATATCCAATAAATACCCGGACCCAACGAGTATCTATCGTTTTTAATGGGTCTGGTTCCCGGACCATTAGTTCCGGACCCGAACCGTTAAAATTTGAAGTTGATTTCATGTAATATATTATGCGGACCACATTGGACCCGTTGGCACCCCTAATCTTAATCCATTACGTATCCTAATTATAGAGTTGCTTCTGCGGTGTTATTGGATTTTCTATCGGAATTTTGTTCGATCAGTCTAAAATCACTTTTCTTTGATTTTGTTCAGGATATAAGGAGAAGCAATATTCTTGACATACGCCTTTAACAATCTTAGTTTAGAACAATTTATTATTCACAAACTATTTTTCTCTAGATTGATCTTTGGAAAATTGCCAACGCAAACAGTTCACAAACTTCTTAGGGTATACATAATACCGTGGAAATTGGGAATGTTTATGTATTGAATATGAGAGCAAATACACAAACTACTTGGAGGTGCAGATACCTAGTATGCATACCAAGTCGATCTTACTTCGTGAATTATCATATGTACACGCCCCTAGCGTGCACACCTTATGGATCTGAGCTCGTCGTGAACAGTCAAGGGTACGCATAATCGGTATGCGTACCTTGTTGATCTGATTTCACAACTCCAAGGGTACGCAAAATTGGCATGCATACTTGGTCGATCTGACGTAGATCCGGAGCTTAAGTGCAAAGGTAAAGGTGTCTAGGGTTGAGCATAATCGTTGTGCATAACTTAACCATGGTTATAGTTCACTTTTTTCATTGCTACCATACACTTCCAAGACAACTTTATTCATAAATTCTATTTGGGCTTGTGGATTATTGTTTAGTGTCGAGTGTTCTTGAACAACATTATTGCTCGTAAGTCCACGGCCTTACTTGGGGTCTATGAACTATAATTGAACCGTATTGTATATTCTCTTGCGCAACATCAAGGAAACCTTTTTGCACACTTATATGATTTCGTATCTAGGAATTTCATCTAAACTGGGAAACTGCTAGCATGAATTCAACCTTATATTGAATTCAAAGCTACTTGTAGCCTTGAAAATCTATCTATAAATATAAAGACTCTTGCAGCTGGATATCTTAATTCATGGAGTTCTTGTGTCTAGGATGCAAATCTAGAGTCGTCTTTTATAACCTAGGTTTCTTTACAAAACTGTATTAGGTTATGACTTCAAATACTTCACTTAGGGATTTCTGAAGCCCGATTAGACTATCTTTTTACCTGATAATTCTTGTATCCGAATCTTGTTCTACTAGTTATAGAAAATCATGGATTTTAGATTAGGAACAAGATATATAGACCACACAAAGTTATGTTCATGTCAGACTTAGTGATTCCAGAAGATAGGTATTTAAACTCTTCTTAAATTTGTGTGGATTGTTTTTGTGAGGTGAGAATGTTTCAGACTTCTCTTTGACAAGAGCGTAAGTGATCCAGATCCGTGAGATTTGATAGACTTGTCTACTGCAAACACATTTCCAAACCTTGATAGAAACATACCAAAAGGAAAATTAATAGGATTGTCTATTAAAGGAATATATGTATCAAAAGTATTTATTGAGGCTGAAAAAACTCTTAGGTTGTAAAGGACGTCAGCTAAGGGAATCAAGTGCGTAAAATCACGTTGGATTCCAAGACGTACAAGAGCACGACTGAAGCTGAATAGCTTAAAGGGCGAAGTCAGTCTCAACTACAGTCCAGTACGAAATTTGATAGTAGGCTAGTGTGTGTAGTGGGTTAATATGTTACGATGTTCAAAACTGGACGAGGTGCCATGGTTTTTCTGCTAATACAGTTTAGCTCGTTGACAAAATTTTAGTGTCTTGTGTTGTTTCCTTTTTTCGCATTATTGTTTATCTTTATTAAAATGGAATATCACAAGTAGAACGTAATCAATCTAGATAGTCCAATCCCTTATAGATTAAGATCATGCATGACTTTTTCTTGTTAAATTCATATCTTGAAAGATGAGTAACAAGTCTCGTGCTTGTTAGAATTCATATTTTGTACAGTTTGGGTACGTACTAGATTGATCTTAGATATTGATTTTCGAGATCGTTCAAGAACTCTTTTATACAATCAGGTACAAGGACCTTTACTGATTGTGAACGAGAAAGAAATAAACTCTATATACAATCTTATGCAAGGTTCTTTACTATTGACCCACTTGTGATTATATTAGGTTTTGTCCGTGCAGGTTTCCGAACGAAATGGTTGGTGGTGTACTTTGTACTATCTCCTTTTCAATTGGTATCAGAGCATCCAAAAACCGTAAGGCCTAATAAATATGCGTTTGTGGCAATCTGAATATATGGATAGAGTTTTATCTCGATTAACATACCACCAACCTTCGATGGCAAGAATCACATATGGTGGAAAATAGTTATGCGTTCCTTCTTATAAGCCCGTGATTTCGATACACGAGTGAGAATTGTCAAAGGTCATACTTATCATACAGTTAGAAATGGTGTAACTTCTTTCAAGGATATAAGAGAATATAACGCATATGAAATCAGAGCTGCGAAGCATAATATTTTGATGGACTGAATGTTATTGTCCATGCCATAAGACAATATCTTCAACATCATGTGTACAAATGTGAAACATCAATGGAATCTCGGGATATCTTATAGATCGTATTTGAAGAGAATACCTCATACAAATAAACAAGGCTTCAAAACCTAATTTATGATTGGGAAAACCTTTGTATGTATGACAATTTTTTTGATTAATTTAATCGTAAGTTATCTAAAATAGTGAATGCCTCCCAGGCGTTAGGTAAAACTATTTGTCAAAAGGATATTGTGACGAAAATGCTAAGATCTTTGTTAATTTGATATGAGTCTAAGAAACATGTTATCACATACAGAGATGATATTTCAACTCTTTCCAGAAGCATTCTCCTTAGAAAGTTTAAGATCTTTAAACATGAATAGCGTACGACCAAAGAGAACCCTTGAGCTCTCGAAGCCGTTACCGAACTAAGTCTCCCTCCAGGGTTGTCTCATCTTGGGATGACGAGTGTTGTAAAGATGACAAAAAATTAGACACAACCACGTATATTGATGAGTGCCAAATAATGCATAAATTAGTGCCAAAAATTAGACACAACCACGTTTATTGGAAATTATCTCATCTATTGTGCTTTAAAATCCTATATTATCCCAAATTTTGTATATTTACTGTTTTCAAGAATAATTACTTTTATTTTGTGCTTTTAGGTACTAAATAAATCATTGGATGAATTGTGAACCCAAAGAGCATAGTAATGGTGGCCATTGACAACGGAAGAGAGACAACAAAGCTCCTGCCAGAAGGCAGTGAAGAACGTAAAGGAAACATCGCGCAAAGAGTGGTTGCAATCAGTTTGCACTCGTTCCGCAAGCCTCTTGCAAGACCTAAACCTAGCAGTGGACTTTCAAGAGGAAATGAACCTGGAAGAAGTGAAAGAACCCAAAACCATATCCAGACCGTTGCATCAAAGTTTGATACAATCGCGCTACACCCAACAACTCCTCCACCGGGTACATCTACATTTGTTGCAGCTGCTTCGCATTCTAGCGTCCTATATTCCTTCCCCTAATCGATCAAAAATAGACCAAATCCATTTCCTCTTCTTCTCCATTTCACAGAACCAACACCATCAATATCTTCCGACCATCTCTGCTCACAACCACTCCATAAACACAATCAAACTCTCAATCTCTATCTCTCTCCATCTTATCTTCTTCCTTATCAAAAACAGTAACCATAACAGCTAAGATTGAGAGAGATAAGATTAGGGTTAAATTCAACAGCTGGAAAAGTAAGCTTGCAGAGATGAATTTAAGAGAGAAACTATCAGAGAAACGCATTTTGGTGAGTGGGTCTCTGTTCATTGTTGAATTAAATTCAAATTGAGTGAAGAACGTGTATAAATAGAGAGGATATTGTAATGAAAAGGGCATGCACGGATTAAATGGTGCACCAAGCATTAGTTTAGATGTATTTTCAAATGAAACCCTTAATCTATTGCTAGTTTGATTCATGTTTCTGATATTTTTTTTGTTATGCTTAAATTGTTTAGGGTAGATTTAGTCACAACACTTCAGCATTTTACTCTCACAGTGTATGTCATGCATCCATTTTAGTTAGAACATTATTATTTTGATTGCGCTGCAACTCATGCTTAATTGACTGTTATTGATCCTTAGATTAGTTGTGCTTTAACTATACAATTAATGTTTTGGAAAGATACATTAGTTGCGATTATAATATCCATCTTAGGAAAGGTTTAATTATCCAAGTGATCAAATTAGTCTGTGATTAGTTGTACTGTAAGAAGACAACTAATATAAAGGATTAGTTAATGACCTTAGTTGGCATTAAACCCTCCAATTGAGATTACCCTGGATAGATGGAAAACTAGTTTCTTGACCGGTGTCCATTGCAAAAGACAAGAACATTATCGAGACTTAATTGACTTAGCGTAGGTTAATAGGTGGATTCGACCGCCCAAATTTCCTTTTATTTGCATTGTTTTGATTTCTATTTTTTGTTACATAAACATCATCTAGTCGTATCGACAACCCTTTCGTTTGTTAAATTGGTATTAATAGAACTTAAACGTTTAAATTTGCATCGTAACAACTCTCTGTGGTATCGACCTGTATTTGTGCTGTTACAATAGACGTTATGCACTTATAGTAATTGTAGGCATGTTTCCCGACCTACAAAGTTTTTGGCACTCTGACAAAATCCATAGAAATGTCTTTGCTTTCAGTCTTCGGTCTTTAATTGTTGATGATGAACTTCTAAACTTCGTAGAATCTTAGCAATTTATAATTCTTCTCTTCAGTTTCTTGTTGCTTGAATTTTCCTCTTAAATTTTTGTTCTTTACCATGGTGTTTACAAAACTAAAAATAAAATACAACAATAATTTTTTTTAAAAAAATTATACCAAAGGCCTAGCATGATGACGACTCTTCCCCTAGTTCATTTTTTTTAACCTACATACTAAAAATATAAACCAAAATAAGTAATGAAACCACTAAAGACACGGAGGAAGGACTTTATCACTTAATTTTTCACAACTTGTATTGTCTTGATTTCATAAACTTCACTAATCCCGATCTTCTTATGTTTTATTTGCTCTTGTAAGATAAGTCTTCAACTTGTATACAGAATTCTGCCATTTTCATTGTATCTTCACTTTTGAATAAGAATTTTGTTTTTCCTTGTATGGTTGCATGTAATCCTCGGACTTCTTCAATTTTCTTTATATATTCTGATGCCGCTCTGCTTGTTGATGATGACGTGTTTCTACGAATCTGTTGATGCCGAAAGAGAGAGAATGGTGCTAACTACAAATCAAATTGCAAGAAGGAGTTTTCATCTTTAGACGTCACCATCATGATTTATGGAATTAGCACTCAGGAGATCAAAAATAGTGCTGAAATTGGTGTGAAGTTGGGTAGCTCACCATTCCTACCAGGAATTAGCGTAAGGTAACACACACTCTAAAAGGACATTTTTAGATAATTACAAATAGTTGAAGGTCGATCCCTTGCTTGATGTAAAAATAGGCAGTCTCCACTAAAGGTGATCACAACTCTAATGCCAAATATCTTTTCTGCGTCTAATTCGCCACCGGCATGATTAAATCCAACAAAAACGCTCTAACAAGTAAGAAACCCATATGATGTTCTCTAGTTCTTCCAAGTTCAGTTATTCGGTCAAACTCGCTATGTAAACATAGCTAGAAGCATGCTTAGTGACTCTAAAATCTCTACAAGTTGGAGGTTTTTGGAAAATATTTACAAAAAAAATGAAAATTTATTCAAAAGAGTGAAAAGACTAAAAACTGTATATACAAAATACTCTCCCACAACTAAATCTAGTATTGTCCTCAACGTTTCAAAATATAATAAGAATTCAAATATCAACGCACCATGAGAACCATGCTAAGTAGAGAAAAAGGTAGACATTACCGGATGTCGGCGAAAGCAAGGTTAGAACTTCATTATTCAAGGCTATAATCCAACATTTCTAGCAGAGATCATATTTGCATAATATATATATATATATATATATATACAAAATAAAAAGAAGACTCAACTGACTCAAGATATAAAATATAACATACCTACTACATTATATATAAGAAAAATGCAATATATACCAACAATCGAAATAATTTAGGATCAACCCAAAAGACGGTATGTAAAGATTTTAGTAGCATCACACCATTATAACATGACAGGATTTTAAGTGAGGATGCCAGACAAAATGAGTTACCCCCAAACTTGGTTTTTTCAACATATACGCTTTTGTACACACAAAATCTTGCAATTTTAGGGGTTCATCATGCACAAGGTCTAATTCGAAATGGACTTTGTCAGGGTAGGGTAGAGATACACATTCTAATTGTGGCTCCTTAAAGACATTATACTTAGCTGCAAAATAGTCCAAGAGGACTTGGGAGGCACACAGTTCCAAACCTATATTAGGAACACTCACAAAAGCTGGTTTTACAATCTGTTTACAAACAAAATCTAGGCTGGGTGGAAGATTATCACTTAGTGACTTAGACAGAAAAGTAGGCACATTTAAGTTGTTTTCATGTGTAAGATCATTAATACCATCACACATTATCCCTAAGTCAGAAAAAGCTAAATCATGCTCACATTCGTAGAACAAATCATCCAACCCCAATTCAGAAGCATCGCCATCCAAATATTTAGTCTCATGCATCGGAAAATCAAAAGGAACATCAAAGAGTGACCTAGTCATAGAACTAGACAGACTAACTATATTTTCATGCATAAGATCAATAGTGTCATCAGAAAAATCAACCTTCCCTTAGTCAGACACAAGTTGTGTGTCAGTGGAGGAATCCACATTATGGTCTAGCATTTCAAAGTGACACGATTCCAAAATTTGATCTTCAACAAGAACTAGCTCTTCTAACAATATATCATCATCAGAGTAACATGTATACTCTTCCCTAGTAACAACTTTGATGTCCTCGGTCCAACCTTTCACCTCTAAATTAGGTTCATATAAGAATTCAATTTTAGTTGCATGAGTAGGACTAGATACACTTTTTTCAAAGATTAATTCATTATCAGTATCACTGTAACAGTGATGTTTCCATGTTGTATTGTAAGTTGTAAGTGGGTGACTTGTGTTTCATATAGGGCATCAATATAATGTGTTTTAGGACGCTTAAAGTCATGCAAAACAGGGCAGTTCTCAACAGGATGACCTAAGCTACACACAAGGTACAAACATGGATTTCAGTTGGGGTACATGAGTTAGGGACAACAAAAAAATTATTTGAGACGCTTTCTAGACCTTTGACTGTCGTATTCGTGCATATCATGTTTGTATCAGAGTCAAAATCAGATTCTAACTCATGAAGATTACTCATATTGTTAGAGCATTGCTCGGTCGAACTTACAAGCGTTGCTATATGAAGCTTGTTGTCAAATTTAGTTTTCAAAATTATATCTTGATTTCTAGTCTACAATTAGTTAAGTCTTAGTCTAGAATAATGTAGTTGAGAAACGAGCCATCCATCATTTGCCTTCTACCGTTTGAAGGCGAAGATCAACCGAAGCTTTTGGAGAACTTCATTGACAGAAAGTAAGTGAAGACTGAACCACCTATTTCAGTGCTATAATTTCAACCTCATGATTTTTCTTGGCGTTTCACATATGTCAATATACTTGTCCACAAATGTCCATTAGTCATAGTCCCCCGATTCCTTGCATCAAAGTTCATCAATGTTAAGAGCCCTGAATTTTCTTGGTATCTACCCTTGAATAATGTATTTGTTTTAGCAACTAAACCATCACTCTTAATCATTCCTTTTACAACCCATCACAGTTCGCTGCTCGCTGATATTTGAACTATTCAAATAGCTCTCTGTGATACTTTTTCTATTTGTGAAGTAGGAAAGTGTTCTAAAGTGGAATTTTAGATTAGTTTTGAATGTGGACGTAAAGGGATAGCACAAAAACAATTTTACTGGAAAACTACACCAACCCTAGCATATATTCACCTTTTAATCCTTGAGACGAATGTCGCATAACTAATTAGACTAGCTTGCATAGACAGGAATTTCGAGTCGAGAACTAATTATTTAGTTTATGAATTTCTCGAAATATAATGAAAGCTTAATGAACATTTGTTCATACTTGATCAAATTCGGTGGAGAAAAATTTCTTGGTTGGAGCCAAATCATGATTCAAGTTTATCATTTGAAATAGCCTGAAATAATGATACGTGTCATTGATGTTATTCAGGAATGTTTCGAACTGATTTAGGGAAATATAGAACTACTATATTCGGAATACAAGACAGTGTTATCAGTTTTACAAACTGAAAAACTGTTATATGTTTGAAGTTGTATTACATGTACTCGTACACATAGCGGAATAGCTATATATCGACTTTCAGATTTGTGTGATATGCATATTCGTATGTACATCATGGGAAAATTTGTTTGTAGTGATCCGGATAGGTATGTGTATTTGCATACAAATAATTGTGGAACTGTGGTAAGGGAACCAGGTTAAAATAATCAAACCGATATGCGAGCCAAAACAGTTCTATGTTCTAGAACCAGTTTAGTGACCAAACCAGTACGTAAGATGGATGTTATGTGAACTCCGAAACCGGCAAAGGCCTTAAGTTTGCAAACCAGTACGTGAACTAAAAAGTTATGTAAACTCCAAAACTTTGAGTTGATTTAAAGTTTGCAAACCGGTACGTGAAATGAAAAGTTTTGTAGAGTCTAGAACTTGGTAATTGCATAAGTTTGCAAACCGGTTTATGAACTGAAAAGTTCTATAGACTTTGGAAATCGGTAATTGCATATAAGTTTGCAAACCGGTTCGCGTATTGTGACTCAACCGATTAAGTAATTGTACTTTATACATTTGCAAACCGGTCGATCATGATTCATTTGCGATTAAATTATTTCTATGAAGTAATTTGCATTTGATCATTTCTATAATTAAGACAAAAAATAATTCTTATTAGTTTTCGTATCTTGTGAATTGTGTGCACAAACCTTGATCGTCTGGGATCCAACTAGATTATGTTTATCTTTTATAGACTTGATTGATTAGTTGGGTGAGATCGGCATCACCTTATAGATTCTCTTTGAGATTTATATTGATTGATTGCAAATCTAGAGTTTGATTATTTCGGTAATCAAAAGATAGATTGATCTAACCAGACAAAGGAGTTTATTAGATTAAACCGAAGAGCCTTTGTCAACGAATCATAATATCTTATTACTAAGATTGAATAGAGTGGTTACCAAACAGATTTATCCTTTACTATTTGGAATATGATCTAAAGGATTGGTGATTCACATGCGTGATTCTAAAAGTCAAAGGTGCGGGGATACTGAGGAAACTAATTAAGTATCTAGGGGTAGTCTACTTGGTCTCAACTATACGAAGTTGGATTAGATTTTGTATATCGGCTTAATTCTGAGAGTATTCAAAACTGGACTAGGTCCCGGGATTTTTCTGCATTTGCGGTTTCCTCGTTAACAAAATCTTGTTGTGTCATTTACTTTGTTTTTCGCATTATAATTGTTATTACAATTAAGTAAATCACACACATATGTTAATTCCTTGATATTGATCCTATAGAGTTTTGGTTATTACCGTACCTATTGGTCGGTTGTCAGCCGATGCAAAAATAGTTTAAGTCCTTTTACTTCACGATTATAGATAATAGTATAGTTATAAGAAAATATTCGTTCCACGGGGAGATATGGGTTGTCAAATTGTTTTGATTACTTATAGAAACTGGGTTTTTTTGTTTGTGATTATAACTAAATAAGAATAAAGCAAATAGAATAGCACGAATATCAGAAATAAAAAGTACTGGCTAGAGTATTCTAAGCAATCCGGCGCAAGAACCACACAGATTTAACCTAGGTTACGCTTCTACATATAATTGCATGACAACATCCTGTCATTAACAACTATATTATGCTACTTCTAACAAGGATTATTCGACAATTCCGTATCTCAAACCCTAGTTTAGCATTAGATATGAATGCATGCTCATTTAATTTGCAACTTAAACAATCTAGCAATCAATCATACATGGAGTTATAAACGGTAAAACATAAGCGATACTAACAAATTATGAATGAGAATGAATACTTCAATTGAATAACATGTCTTCCAACTTAGGACTACATCTCTAACCAATAAGAAAGGTTTAATCATGGATTTCTTAAAACCCATGTAAAATAATAAAGAAGAAATTGAAAGCAAACCCTAGGTTGTAGAGAAATCTCTAACTCCAAAGCTCCTTCTTCTCTCCTCTTTTGTGTAAAAATGAATGATAAAAAATGATCTTCGTAGAACTGTCTCTAAAATAAGGTTTTAAAAATGGAAAAACCCATGCCAAATCCAGGTCAGAAACTTGCAAAACTAGCATAAGCAGGTCACATCCATGAGTAGAATGGCTAACACCTCTTGCTCATCAGACTTAGAAGTCAGCCCATTTAAACAACAGGCTTGTCAGTTATAGCGAACTGACAAGCAAATCTTCTCTTTCCCTCATGGACAATCATCTCAACGCGAGTTTTATTTTTCCTTGGATTTTGATTTTTCCTCCGCCAGAGTCACGACCACACAACGCTCCGTGAAAATATTTTCTCCCTGACTTCTCTGTAACTCGACCAACTCCCTCGAATACATATGCATCAGTGAGTTTTCAAACTCTCCAAATTCTTATCTCTAACATATAACTTCATGTATAACAGGCTCTCCGTGAAAACCATCTGCTTCCTCCATCGAGTTGAGCTGAGCTTCTCTTCTTATTTATTCCATCACCATTCCCCACTGCCAATCAACACCATCGTCAATGGCAACACTTCCCTGAAACTCATTCAAACTCCATCCGCAGCTCCTCAACAAACCACCACTCCTTATTTGTCGTCACTTCCAAGATCAGTATCCTTGCTTCCATTGATCTTTCTCGAGCTCAACTGCATCCACAAACTCAAGCTCTGTATACACATAATTCATCATTTGCCATGTGCCGGAAGAATTACACGTGGAGGATGCACAGCCTGAGACATCAAGGCACGATGTCACATCTCTACACCCGAGGGACAACTATCATCTACACACGTTCATCATCGAGCAGATCCGACGACTGAGAACCTAGGAGCACTGAAGTATCGAGCCACTGAGAAGCACTGAAGAACACCCTAGGGTCTACTTTATTCCATCTCGAGGAGGACCCAAGATAAACGGTGGGGATGGGACATACTGACGCAGATGGGACAGAAGCCGTAGACACCTGTCTGACGTGTGCAGACGACCCAACCACCCGTATTAAACACCCTAAATATAGAGTACGTGTAAATCAACCTGTGGAGGAGAAAGAGGTGACCCATCGTCACCAAGCATGACCGTTGAGAGCCATCGGTCGAGAACGAAGATACCAGCGGGATTAGCACAAAGATTGAGAAGATAAGGTTGCAACAGTCTCAGACAATGGACCCCATGTTACATCCCTATAAATACCCCTCTCCACTGAGAGAGAAGAGGTCAACCAGTTTTGAGTAAGGATAAGAGATCTTAGGAGAGAGAAATAGGAAGAGTAAGTATGAATTCCATTTCTCCCTTTAGCTTCGTAATTCACGCAGAGTCATTTGGCTATCATTGTAACTCTTCAATACATGGTGAAACTCCAACCCCTGTGGACGTAGGCCTAAGTGCTGAACCACGTAAATCATTGTCTCATTTACATTCATCACTTTACTTTTTTTATTATTATTATGCCTTAATCGTATGCATTGTTTAATTACTTCCCCCATGACCAGACGATGACGAGCCCGAAGGCTCAGAGTATGATAGGCTTCGAACTCATATTTTTTTATAGGTATTTTATCTCTCCTAATGATTTTGCATGAAATGCGAATATTGTTTGTGAACACTTGGATACCATCGTTATTTTTGTGTTCACAATCTGGCGCTAGAAACAGGGACTCTAGTCCCGGTAAAATATTTATCTTTCCATGTGATTTTACTTTTTGGGTCTCAGCGCTATTCCCCCTATAATAGCGCTTTGAACAACTTATATGAAGATCTATGTTTTCTTTGCAAAAAACACTCTAGATCTGCTTTTTCCTTGACAACCTTTTCAGATCTATATATTTTTCCTCGCGGATAATTTGAGTTCCTTGACGAAACCACTCGTGTAAATCTTCATCGTTCTCATATATTTTTCTCAAAGTATTTCGAACCTGTCAATTGATCTATGTTTACAATGGTCGGATCTGCATTTTCCCCTGAAAACGTTGAAAACCTTTAAATACACACTGGGGTCTACGCCTTTTCTTTGAACGGTCTTTACTAACGAACTTTCTCCGAACAGACTTTGTTAACAAAATCAACGTGGATTTTGTTTCTTTGACTACTTCTTATTTTTGCAGAAAGTTAAAGATGGAGAAAACAAAGGAGGTGGGAAAAACCAAAGCCTTGTCGAAAGAAACACCAAGGACTACCCCAGTTGTGACCCGCAACAAGAAAAAAGACGAGAAACCGAAGGTAGCCAACCAAAATCACGACGCCACGGAGATCACCTCACTATTGGATGCCAACGCCGTAGCGGCAGCGGCTGATAGACACATTTTTGTGTCCGATTTGTCTCGATTTTATATATTGTTAGGGATCATTTTTTTACTTATTATGGTATTTTATTTATTTGTAGGTATTTTTTGCTAATAAACATTTTTGGAAAAAAAATTGGCTCGAAAAGTTGTCGGAAAGCACCCGGAGGACATTTGCTATTCAGACTCTCACTTTGGATAAGGGGTAACCTAATTACTAAAGGGCATCCCATTTCCAGGCAGTTGCTAATTGCACCCCTACTCTGGATAAGGGGCAACCATCTTCAACATTCAAAAACCAGGATTTTGGCGGGAAAAAAGTGCAGTTAAAGAACAGTTTTGGCAATCGTGATTTGGAGGAGTTTGAGGTCGATTAAACCTCTGATTTTCATAGGATAGACTCCTTGTGGGTCTAGGAATCTGATATGGGTGTTTAAATCGATTATATTGGGCTCAATCGACGGATTTTTCTCACAACAGAAAATATGGAAAGTCACGTGTGTGACATGTTTTAAGGAATTTTAGAGAGATTAAAACGTTGTAAACCTTCCCAAAGATTTGTATCTATCTAAGGAAGAGTTTAGAATAAAAAGGAAAGCTCAGAACGCGTAGAAATCCTAAAACAAGAAATTGCCGCAACTTGGCCGTGAAGAGAAGGAAAGAGATTTTGGAAGATTTGGGAGAGATTTAATCGGTATTTTTGATATAAATAGATGTCTTGGGTCATATAGAAGGGATGTCGAGAGTTTGGGAACCTAAGGAGAGCCAGAGAAGAAGAAATCAGAGCTTTACCAAACTCTGTTTCTGCTGCTGCTGAAGAAGAAGAACGCGAAGAACATTGACGCTCGGTAGACAGTCGCATAACAGTGTCGTTGTTTAACAGCTGAAGAACATTAAGCTGTTCAGGGAAGTCTTATTTTAGGGTCTTAAAATCAGTGACAAAGCAACAGTTTTTCTGTAACAGTTCCATTGTAACAGCTGTTTTGGAACACCAATACACTGTTGCAAACAGTCTGTGTTGTTACTTTTCACTCTTTTAATCATCTTTTGAGCAACAAACACATATTTTGAGATCATGATTAATATGAGGAGCTAAACCCCATTGCTGAGGCGATATAGGAAGCTATTTTTCCAACAAAAAGTGGTATATTCTATTTTATCTTTTTATTTGCAATAATTATATGATTATTTGCCTTGAACTATTATTGAATATGATTTTTATTTGAGTGATTGTGATCTATTTTGATGGAGTATGCTTAGTTTTAAGACTTTTGATGCTTCATACTTGGTATTTACAATTATTACTTTTGAAAATCTACTTGTTACAATATTTTAGAATCAAATTAAACAAGAAAATTGCATAAATATAAGTATTGGTTTAATCACTTTGAACTTGGAAAATAGTGGAATCTTAGCCTCAGTGTTTCCTTTAGTATTGATATCATCTTTGATTGAGTTTGTTATAATTTTTAGTGAGTTTTCTATTTTAATATTAGAATTTAAGTCTAATTAATATCCTTCACAAGTCTGAGAATCCAGCCACTTTTACCACTATCTACAAATCACATCAATTTTTGGTGCCGCCGACGCGGACTTGTTTTTAGGGATTTAGATTTATTTTATTTTATTTTTATTTTTATTATTTTTGTCCTTTTTATGTTTTTGGGTATTTATCTCGTGTCTACAGGTTCTGGATCATAAAGAAAATTGAGCCACGGAGTTTGGTGATTTCATAAGGACTTGGAGCTAAAGATTAAAGCAAAAAGAACAGAAAAGAAGACAATTTTATTTTAGACAATTTTAGTTTAGGTTTTGTTTATTTTATTTTAAAAAAAATCTGTATTAGGGTTTGTTATTTTTGTAATTTTTCTTTATTTTATTTTTGGACTTTTGGACTTTGGGACATTATTTTTTTTATTACCCTACGGAAGGGTACTTTAAATATAAACTGTTTGCAGAGAAGGAGGACAATTACGATATTGTCTCTGCACCTTGGGTTCGTACACTAGACATCAGAGTCAGTGGCCCGAGTCGACTACAACCGATTCATCCCCCGTCTGGAACGGGAGGTAAGATTCTAAACACTCGCGAATCCCCTGTCAGCGAGTTACTGGACTACTTCGTATGCATATATGTTGAGGACTGAATACTGACATTTATTTTTCTAGTAAAGGGCAAGGCCTGGCCATTCAAGATAAGGGTTCGGATTTCATCACCGTTCTCTTCTTGCCCGCTTTAGGAACACGTAACCTACGTGAACCTAAGCCTAATATTTTGACTAGAACGAGACCGATAGGGTAACGAGCTTAAAAGGAAAGTCATTCGAAAAATATTGGTTAATATTTTAAGCATACTTCGAAGTTCTTGACAGTTTCTGTAAGTTGAATGCGTGACTGCGCCGCCTTGTAATACCGGTGAGGCCTTGGGTATCAAAGCTCCACCGATCTTCCCTCGCCTCTATTCAACTTACGTTAACTCGGATTGATTCCAGAGGGGTTTGCTTAAATTGTAACGAATTCCCGTTCGAAGGATTAGAAGCTGGTCTAGAAACAATCTAAGTGGAGCCATCATGCTTTTTGTTTGCTAAAAATCAATAGGTTTGATTTGGTTGGGTCGGCCTTGATCTGTGTTTGCTTACCCTTCCAATTTAGAAAATTCTATTGTATGCCTGAACGTAAAAGAGACACACTAGGTATATTTTTGTTAAAGAGAAACCTAGTAGTTCGAAGCGTCTCGATTACCTTAATCTAGAAAGTCCAGCTTTTGAATAGTCTGTTTTTGAAGGTTCTTTGACTGAGGAGAGAATCCATGTTGCTCCGATAGCGCCAGAAATGGCAACTTTGAAAGCTTTGTTGAATCCAACTAGGACTACCCGTCCTTCGTGTATTAAGTTAGCTGAAACGGAGGCACCCTATGAACTGAAACCTGGGACCTTACAGATGCTCCTAATCTTTTTAGGGAAAGAAAATGAAAACCCTTATTACCATGTTAGGGATTTTGAGGAAATTTGTAGTACTCTAAGAATTAGATGCTTAGATGATGATGCTTTGAAACTTAGGTTATTCCCATTTTCCCTGAAAGATAAGGCCAAGTCGTGGCTGTATAGTTTGGACTCCGAGTCAATTGAGACATATGAACAACTTACATCTGCCTTTTTCAATAAGTTCTTCCCTAGGCACAAAACATCGTCTATTAGGACGCAAATATGCACATTTTCACAATAAGAGGGAGAATCTTTATATAGGTATTTGGAAAGGTTCAATGATTTATTATCCCAGTGTCCTCATCATGGTTTAGAAAAGGTTAGGCTAGTTCAGATCCTTTATGAGGGTTTAGATTATTCCGCAACG
Source organism: Papaver somniferum (assembly GCF_003573695.1). Classification (NCBI taxonomy): domain Eukaryota; kingdom Viridiplantae; phylum Streptophyta; class Magnoliopsida; order Ranunculales; family Papaveraceae; genus Papaver; species Papaver somniferum. Next base: position 42,092,374 of record NC_039368.1, read on the forward strand.
ACCATGGTTGAGTTTCTATGCGCTGGTGGATTTGAAAACCAAACTGTTGATGCGGCGATGGAATTTTTTAATGAAATCGCCGAAAAAACCCAACAATGGGAAAATAGTAGGGCACCCCATAAAAAATTCTTTTAAGTAGAGGAAACGCTAATAGGGTAGAAGGAGGCTATGAATCAGATGCCAAAATTGTTGCTATAGCAAAAAGGTTAGAAGCCTTAGAAGTGGGCCAGACTAGTGGTAGAGTGAAGCCTTTTTGGGAAGGCCAGAATATTGAAGAGCAGGCCAATGCTTTTTATAGTAACACTAGATTTGATAACCGTCAAAAGATTGACCCATATTCAAAAACCTATAATCCTGGTTGGAGAAACCATCCGAACCTTTCGTGGTCTAAGGGCCAAAGTCAAGGTCAGTTTAGTAATTCTAATGCTCCCCCAGGTTTTGGCTATACTAAGAATCCTTCAGGACTAGCTCAGTTTCAGAATCAGTGAGATAAGAAAATCCTAAGTTTAGAGGAATCTCTCGCCTTGTTAACTCAGCAAACTGCAAAATTCCAGTTATCCGTAGAACAGAGTCTACAAGCTAGCAACAGGATAGGACAAGAAAATATTCAGGCTATTTCCGAGTTAAAAACCCAGGTTGGTATGATAAGTGATTCTTTGAGAGAAAAAGGTAAGTTTCCTAGTTAAACACAACCCAACCCTAGAGGAGTTCATGAATTAGGTGCAAAACCATCGAATCAATTGAATGCTGTCAGAACCCTTAGAAGCGGTAGAGTTGTAGACAATAAGGTAACCATGCCCGATAGTGAACATACTGTAGTCCACCCCTCAGGATCTCACCTCTCAGGACCAGTAGCTGAAGAGACTCATAAAGTTTATGATGATGTGAATTCGGTTCCTGAAAGGTCTGATTTTAGGCCTAGAGCCCCATTTCCTCAGCTATTAGTACCAACAAAGAAGGAATCGAACTTTAATGACATAGTGGAGGTTTTTAAGAAAGTTACCATAAACCTTCCCTTATTAGATGCAATTAGGCAAATTCCTTCTTATGCCAAGTTCTTTAAGGATATGTGTATGCGAAAGCGAAAACTTAGCGTCCATAAGAAAGCCTTTTTAGCTAATCACGTAAGTTCAATCATTCAGAACACCACAACTCCAAAGTACAAAGACCCAGGTTCTCATACCATTGCTTGCACAATAGGTAACTTCCGGGTAGAAAAAGCTTTACTTGACTTAGGAGCCAGTGTGAACTTACTGCCATTTCATGTATACTTACAGCTAGGACTTGGTGAAATGAAACCTACTCAGTTGACACTGCAGTTAGATGATAGGTCTGTTAAAATCCCTCGAGGTGTTATCGAGGATGTTCTTATTGAGGTCGACAAGTTTATTTATCCTGTGGATTTCGTGGTCCTAGATACCCAACCTGTCCCTGACCCAGAGAACCAGATATCTGTGATTTTAGGTCGCCCATTTTTAGTTACGTCTAATGCGATCATTAACTTTCGAAATGGTGTGATGAGTTTATCTTTTGGCAATATGACTATGGAGATGAACATTTTTAATGTCAGTAAGCAACCTCATGAGCTATATGACACATGTGTTGAGGAGGTGAATATGATAGAAGCCTTAGTTCAGGAGTCATTACCAAACATCTTGTCAGAAGACCCATTAGGAAGTTGTATATCCCATTTTGGTTTAGATTTTGACGACGATAGCACTATTGAACAGGTGAATGCTCTATTAGATTCTACCCCTATGTTAGACACTGATATATGGAAAGCTAGGTTCGAACCGTTACCATTTTCTGAGACTACCCTAATTCCTTCTTTAGACGATCCCCCAAAGTTGGACCTTAAAACGCTACCCGATACTCTAAAGTATGTGTTTTTAGGCCTATCTGAAACTGTACCTGTGATTGTAGCTTCCAATTTGGATAGTGATCAGGAAAGTAGGCTAGTAAATGTACTTCAAGACAGTAAGGAAGCTTTAGGGTGGACTATAGTAGACATTAAGGGTATAAGTCCTACTGTGTGTATGCATCAGATTCATTTAGAGGAAGACTCCAAACCTTCTAGGGAGATGCAACGTCGACTGAACCCTAACCTTAAAGAGGTAGTTCGAAAAGAGGTGCTTAAGTTGTTAGATGCAGGTATTATTTACCCAATTTCAGACAGTAAGTGGGTCAGCCCTGTTCAGGTTGTCCCCAAGAAACCAGGTATCACTGTAGTCCAGAATGATAATAATGAATTAATCCCAACCCGAGTGACCACGAGATGGCGTGTGTGTATTGACTATAGGAAATTGAACAAGGTCACAAGGAAGGATCACTTTCCCCTTCCTTTTATCGACCAAATGCTAGAGCGATTAGCTGGACATAGTCACTATTGCTTCTTAGATGGCTACTCCGGTTATAATCAGATCGTTATTGCCCCAGAAGACCAAGAGAAAACCACTTTTACCTGTCCCTTTGGTACCTTTGCGTATAGACACATGCCTTTCGGGCTATGTAATGCCCCTGCAACTTTTCAACGTTGTATGATGAGCATATTTTCTGATATGGTAGAGCAGTTCTTAGAGGTCTTTATCGATGATTTTTTTTTTTTGTATCTCAATCACTCTATATGTTTTTAGGCCCATCTGAGACTTTACCTGTGATTGTAGCTTCCAATTTGGATAGTGATCAGGAAAGTAGGCTAGTAAATGTACTTCAAGACAATAAGGAAGCTTTAGGGTGGACTATAGCAGACATTAAGGGTATAAGTCCTACTGTGTGTATGCATCAGATTCATTTAGAGGAAGACTCCGAACCTTCTAGGGAGATGCACGTAGACTGAACCCTAACATGAAAGAGGTAGTTCGAAAAGAGGTGCTTAAGCTGTTAGATGCGGGTATTATTTACCCAATTTTGTACAGTAAGTGGGTCAGCCCTGTTCAGGTTGTCCTCAAGAAATCAGGTATCACTATAGTCCAGAATGATAATAATGAATTAATCCCAACCCGAGTGACCACGGGATGGCGTGTGTGTATTGACCATATGAAATTGAACAAGGTCACAAGGAAGGATCACTTTTCCCTTCCTTTTATCGACCAAATGCTAGAGCGATTAGCTGGACATAATCACTATTGCTTCTTAGATGGATACTCCGGTTATAATCAGATCGTTATTTCCCTCGAAAACCAAGAGAAAACCACTTTTACCTGTCCCTTTGGTACCTTTGCGTATAGACGCATGCCTTTCGGGCTATGTAATTCCCCTGCAACTTTTCAGCATTGTATGATGAGCATATTTTCTGATATGGTAGAATGGTTCTTAGAGGTCTTTATGGATGATTTTTCAGTGTTTGGTTCATCTTTCGATGAGTGCTTGCATCATTTGACATTAGTGTTGACTAGGTGTAAGGAAAAAAATTTAGTGCTTAATTGGGAAAAATGCCATTTCATGGTTAAATCAGGAATTGTATTAGGGCACATCGTCTCTTCAAAGGGTATAGAGGTAGACAAAGCCAAAGTTGACCTTATTAAGACTTTACAGGTCCCAAAAACCGTAAAAGATATTAGGTCATTCCTAGGGCATGCAGGTTTTTACCGTCGATTCATTAAGGATTTTAGCTTGATTTCTAGACCTCTTTGCAATTTGCTTGCAAAATGTTAAGTTTGTCTTTGATGATGCTTGTTTAGAGGCTTTTGAGAAGCTTAAAACTTTACTCACTACTGCCCCGATAGTCCAGGCACCTAACTGGAACCTACCCTTTGAGATTATGTGTGATTCTTCAGATTATGCTATAGGCGTCGTTTTAGGACAACGAGAAAACAAATTACTTCATGTGATTTATTATGCTAGCAAAACTCTGAATGATGCCCAAATGAACTACACAACTACCGAGAAGGAACTTTTAGCCATCGTGTTTGCCTTGGATAAGTTTAGGTCCTACCTATTAGGTTCTAAGATCATAATCTATACAGATCATGCTGCTTTGAAATACCTTTTATCTAAGAAGGATACCAAACCTAGATTGATTAGATGGATCCTATTGTTACAGGAATTTTCCCCAGACATTAGAGACAAAAAGGGTGCAGAAAATGTAGTAGCAGATCACTTGTCTAGGCTAGTTGTTAGTTCCCCTAGTGATTCCCTTCCTATAAGGGATAGCTTTCCTGATGAACAATTGTTCTCTGTTTCCCAATCACCTTGGTATGCAAATATAGTGAATTATCTTGTTACTGGTCGAACCCCTCAACATTGGGGTAAGCAAGATCGTTCTAGGTTTTTAGCCGAGGTTAAGCATTTCTTTTGGGACGATCCTTATCTGTTTAAGTATTGTCCGGACCAGATTATTAGGAGATGTGTATCTGAGAGTGACCAGTCTAGTATTATCTCCTTTTGTCATGAACATGCATGTGGGGGTCATTTTAGTGCTAAGAAGACCTGCTAAGATTTTGCAGTGTGGATTTTACTGGCCTTCGTTGTTTAAAGATTCCCATAGTCATTGTGTTTCTTGTGAGCGTTGCCAGAAGTTAGGAACCATTTCCCGTAGAAATATGATGCCTTTGAACCCTATTTTAGTGATTGAGGTCTTTGATGTGTGGGGCATTGATTTTATGGGTCCATTTCCTATTTCGTTTGGTTATCTTTACATACTTGTCGTGTAGACTATGTGTCTAAGTGGGTTGAGGCGGTTCCGTGTAGAACGAATGACCACAGGGTCGTAGTCCAGTTTTTGAAAGAGAATATACTTACACGTTTTGGTACGCCGCGAGCTATAATTAGTGATGGAGGTTCACACTTTTGTAATAGACCGTTTTCTCTTTTAATGAAACAATACGGTATTACCCATAAAGTAGCAACCCCATATCACCCTCAGACTAGTGGTCAGGTAGAGGTTTCCAATAGGGAAATTAAACGTATTCTAGAGAAAACAGTTAATCCAAATAGGAAAGACTGGTCGTCGAGGCTTACTGATGCCTTATGGGCTTACCGTACTGCGTTTAAGACACCCATTGGAATGTCACCTTATCGTTTAGTGTTTGGCAAGGCATGTCACCTGCCTGTTGAGTTAGAGCATCGAGCCTATGGGCTATTAAGAACTTAAACTTTTCACTTGACAGGCAGGAGCTCAAAGAAGCACCAACTCAATGAGTTGGACGAGATTCGTAGAGATGCATACGATAGTGCTAAGGAGTATAAGAACAAAATGAAACTTGTGCATGATATGAATATTTTACGAAAGTCATTTTCTCCAGGTCAAAAAGTTCTTCTGTATGACACTCGTTTGCATCTATTCCCCGGGAAGTTGCGCTCTCGGTGGACCGGTCCTTTTGTGGTCCGTACTGTTTTTCCTCATGGCGCCGTTGAGATTGAGACACCAGATGGTAGTAGTTCTTCGAAGGTTAACGGTCAGTGATTGAAGCCCTTTTTAGAGCCTTTTCCTACAGGTGATGTTGAGGAGGTCCCTCTGGAGGACCCTGTTTACCTTGATTGACCATCGAGGCGATTTTGTATGTTGTATAATATTTTTGTAGGTTTTTGGTTACACTTCACCCAGGTACTATCTTTCCGACTTCTATCTTTACTATTTTCTCATGTTACTTATATTTTTGGTACTGTTCTTTGATTAGAAACATTGAGGACAATGTTAGATTTAATTTTGGGGTGGGGTAAAACTTTTTGTTACCTTTTCGTTGCAATAAATAAACTCCAGAGCCTAGAAATTTATCCCTATTAAGGATGGCACTAACCAATCTAAGTGGATGGAAGCATTTTGGTTGTAGGAGTTGAGGAACCAATCTGACTAGATGGCAACATCTAAAGAGTCTATTCATAAAAGCACATAGCTCAGGTGTTAGAAATAACATGATAGTTTCACCATATCTCGTTGAGTCCTTTTCACTTCTGTTTTTATTTTGTTTTGTTTTTAAGCTATGTTTCTCTAAGTGATTAGGTGAGTCTCACGATTCAAGTTGTTACCAATGCTAGGGTGAATTAGAGTGATAAAGATACAAAAAAAAAGAAAAAAAAAAGAAAAAAAAGAAAAGAAAAAGAGACCAGACCAGCTGGAATAAATTCAATAAAGTCGACCACTTGAACCCTTGTATATGCCAGTTATGTTGACCTAGAGTTAGGATTATCAATCACTGGTTCCCTTGTATATGCCAGTGTGTTGATATTAGTCAGACTAGTATCTCAGTCCATTAGGATAGGTTCATTTTGGCGGAGGCCTTCAGACAGATATGAGAAACACCGTTCACCTAGTAAACATCAAAACCATCTATGTTTTTCCATATCCATCTTCTTGATCTATCCATGTGATTAGTTTTGACTCCGGATATTGATGTCCGTAGTGCGACTATCTGAGTAGAGCTATGTCACTTCATATGAATTTTAGTATGCTTGAGTGCAAACTCGTGTACAAAAATTGGAATTTCGCATCAGGGTACTTCCTCCTGTAGTCAATAAGTATGCCAACCACGGAGATTCTTTAGTGCCTTCCAAGGTTCTGTGTAGATAGCTAGGGTCTGGAGTATAAAGGTTTTGTGGGTATACCTCGGGTAAGCCCTCCGGAGATAATACTCCGCCACTAGGGACACCTAGGGGTTTAAAGGCTTATTGCGTACGCTAAATGCAAGATGCCTGCTACAGTGAGTTAGGATTTTATTTCTATTTTATTTTTGCTTGAGGAAAATATCAAATAATAGGTTTGGGGCTATTTGATAGACACATTTTTGTGTCCGATTTGTCTCGATTCTACATATTGTTAGGGCTCATTTTTGTACTTATTATGGTGTTTTATTTATTTGTAGGTATTTTTGGCTAATAAACATTTTTGGAAAAAATTGGCTCGAAAAGTTGTCGGAAAGCACCCGGAAGACATTTGTTATTCGGACTCTCACTTTGGATAAGGGGTAACCTAATTACTAAGGGGCATCCCATTTCCAGGCAGTTGCTAATCACACCCCTACTCTGGATAAGGGGCAACCATCTTCAACATTCAAAAACCAGGATTTTGGCGGGAAAAAAATGCAGTTAAAGAAATATTTTGGCAATCATGATTTGGAGGAGTTTGAGGTCGATTAAACCTCTGATTTTCATAGGATAGACTCCTTATGGGTCTAGGAATCTGATATGGGTGTTTAAATCGATTAGATTGGGCTCAATCGACGGATTTTTCTCACAACATAAAATATGGAAAGTCACGTGTGTGACCTGTTTTAGGGAATTTTAGAGAGATTAAAACGCTGTAAACCTTCCCAAAGATTTGTATCTATCTAAGGAAGAGTTTAGAATAAAAAGGAAAGCTCAGAAATGCGTAGAAATCCTAAAACAAGAAATTGCCGCAACTTGGTCGTGAAGAGAAGGAAAGAGATTTTGGAAGATTTGGGGAGAGATTTAATCGGTATTTTTGATATAAATAGATGTCTTGGGTCATATAGAAGGGGTGTCGAGAGTTTGGGAACCTAAAGAGAGCCAGAGAGGAAGAAATCAGAGCTTTACCAAACTCTGTTTCTGCTGCTGCTGAAGATAAAGAACGCGAAGAACATTGACGCTCGGTAGACAGTCGCAGAACAGTGTCGTTGTTTAACAGCTGAAGAACATTAAGCTGTTCAGGGCAGTCTTATTTTAGGGTCTTAAAATCAGCGACAAAGCAACAGTTTTTCTGTAACATTCCATTGTAACAGCTGTTTTGCAACACCAATACACTGTTGCAAACAGTCTGTGTTATTACTTTTCACTATTTTAATCATCTTTTGAGCAACAAACACATATTTTGAGATCATGATTAATATGAGGAGCTAACCCCCATTGATGAGGCGATAGAGGAAGCTATTTTTCCAACAAAAAGTGGTATATTCTGTTTTATATTTTTATTTGCAATAATTATATGATTATTTGCCTTGAACTATTATTGAATATGATTTTTTATTTGAGTGATTGTGATCTATTTTGATGGAGTATGCTTAGTTTTAAGACTTTTAATGCTTCATACTTGGTATTTACAAGTATTACTTTTGAAAATCTACTTGTTGCAATATTTTAGAATCAAATTAAACAAGAAAATTGCATAAATATAAGTATTGGTTTAATCACTTTGAACTTAAAAAATAGTGGAATCTTAGCCTCAGTGTTTCTTTTAGTATTAATATCATCTTTGATTGAGTTTGCTATAATTTTTAGTGATTTTTCTATTTTAATATTAGAATTTAAGTCTAATTAATATCCTTCACAAGTCTGAGAATCGAACCACTTTTAACACTATCTACAAATCACATCAGCGGCCCTCAAATAGGCAGCAGCCAAAGCCGATGTAGCAGCCAAAGCTGATGCAGCAAAGACAATTACAGCCACCAGAATGCATGAACAACGGGAAAGGTTTGCAGAATCAACGATGCACCAACCGGTCTTCGGGATGCCTTCAAAGAACGACCAAAACCAAGCTCTGCCAGTTACTCAACCCTCGGTGATAGTAAACCAGCCAGCGCCCCCGCGCGTGGATCTGCCAATAGTCACAACCAATCCGCCCCCTCTAATCTATACAGTGGACGAAGGTCACACGATGGCCATTGGAGGGCAGGCGCGAACCGGAACCCCAAATCAAGGATCGAACCATACCCCCCAACTGATGGCAAAGCTCGAAGAATCAAAGAAGAACCAGAAGGTGTACGCAGAAGCAGTGGCACTGCTAGCTCGAGAAAATCAGGAGCTCAAGGATAGGATAGCCCAAAGCATAGGAGCGACGCACCAGCATGACGAAGCAAACTCAAAGGCATCGGAACCCATTCGTGATCGAAGAATCATCCTGACAAACACCAACAATTCGGAACCGTTAGATCGAAGACCCGTCAGAGAAAGTAGACCATCTAACCCAGACTATGTCCCCGAAGATTCAGATTATTTCGATAGTGAAAACCAAAGATCAAGACGATCCACGACAAAAGACGATCAACAGCGGGCGATCGAGGACCTTCGTGCGGAGATGATGGCTGAAATCAAGCAGTTAAAAGCTAGACAAGGGGGGGTGGGAGACTAGAGGAAGTGATGACAAAAGCTAACACCACGCTGCTGACTCACCACTTGGCCAAATCGCTTATCCCTCAAAATTTTCCCGTTCCAGCATTCGAATGTTATGATGGATCCAGCGACCATGCAGCTCATCTTCGATACTATAATCACATTTTAGCCCGATGGGATCAAAACGATGCAGTCCTCTGCAGATATTTTCCTTCAAGTCTAAAGGAATCAACACTATCTTGGTTCGACAACCTACCGTCAAACTCCATCGATTCCTACAACCAGCTCACTGAGAAATTCTTAGGGACATACATGTACAACAAGGCTGTCAACGCCGGAATGGACAGGCTCTTCTCATTAGCCGTAGCTTACAAGGAAACGATCAGGGAATACACCGACAAACGGCACAAAATTTGTCAAACTATAGGGAACGTAGATCCAGTGGTCAGCATCAACTGTTACAAATGGGGATTAGACAGAATGAGCCCACTATTTGTGGAGATTCACGGAAGTGTACCTACGATTGAAGGAGACCTTCGAGTGATCATCGAAAAGCACGCCAGGTTAGAAGAAATCCAGCGGGAGAATCCCAGAGCCCAAACTCAAAGATCTCATCGAATGAACTCAGTAGAACAAGCTAGCGGATCAAAGAGGGGCGGTTCAACTGTCCTAACGAAGATAAGAGAGGACGAAGGGATGATCGTCGACGCGACGACCGAAAATTCGAAAACTAAATCCTTACGAAGATCAACACCAACTACACTCGCATCCTAAGGGAGATTAAGGATCGAGAGAACTTAGAGCGCCCTTGGTCCAAAGGGAAGCAGCCACCACGATCCGAAAAATCTAGAGACTACTGTGAGTACCACTTCTTCGACGGGCATCAGACTGAAAAATGCAAGAACCTCAAGATAATGATTCAAAAGCTGATTGACGTTGGTGACCTCAAGCAATACTTACAGAAGTACGACACCAAAGAGAGGGCTAAGCGAAGCAAGCAAGTCCAGCTACCCGAGGGTAATCGCACGCTCCACACTATCTCATGCTCTGAAGCCACTGGACCATCACTAACTTCCCAGATAGGCAAAAGGTTAAGGAAGCAATTTGAAGATTACTGTGAGTTGTATAAAATTGATGGAGCAGAAGTGGAGGAACACGAACAATGGATGAACGCTCCAATAACTTTCGATACTGAGGATGTAGAGGATGAGATGGAGGATCACAACGACCCCTTGGTTCTCACATTACCCATTGCGCGGTGCAATACCAGGAAGGTCCTCATAGATGGAGGGATCTCGGTCAATGTACTGTTCTATGACACGTTCAAACGAATGGAGTTGAATGACGAACAGTTGATGTCTTCGTACTAAACCATATACGGATTCAATGGGGACCCAACGAAGCCTTTGGGAGACATTGTGTTACAAGTAAACGTGGGACCAATGAAGGTTGATACACGATTCAGCGTAGTGGAAGCTCCTTCTCCTTACAATACCATCATCGGCCGAAGATGGGTACACAAGCTCAAAGGGGTAGCAGCGACCTATCATCAATACCTTAGATTCCCAACACCCGAAGGGGTAATAAAAATAAAGGGAGATCAAGTAACCGCTTGAGAATGTCAGGCTATACAAAATCATCTCAATAACGAGCAAGATGAGAAGCGTAAATACTGAAGAAACCGAAACAAAGAAGCTGCCAAGGAGAAAGCAATTGACCTTTATCTCGAAGATATCTCCGGAAGAAGTCTGACGAAGGAGAGCATCATTCTAACACCGAAGTATGTACCTCCACAGCTAAGGGGGCTGAAGAGCCTACCAACTAGCAATTAAATAACGTCCCTCTCCTAGGGGAACCGAAGCCTACATTCACATCTGTGGAACCTGTGAAGGAGATCAATATAGGGACCAGAGATAACCCGAAGATGATCAAAATAGGGACTTTAATGGACAAAGAAAGAAAAATGGCTCTAATCAAGCTACTCATGGAGTACGCGGACATCTTTGCGTAGAAGTGAGGAGACATGCCAGGAATTGATCCGAAGATAATTCAGCACGAACTCCGTATAAAGCCGGGTACGGTCCCCTTCAGGCAGAAAGTACGAAAAGTAGCGCCGGAGTACCACCAAGCAATTGAGAAAGAGCTTCGCAAACTGTTAGAAGCAGGGTTCATCAAGGAAGTAAAGTATCCAACATGGATCTTGAACATAGTCATCGTATCGAAGAAGAATGGAGGAGTAAGAATATGCATCGACTTCACCAACCTCAATAAGGCTTGTCCGAAGGATAGTTACCCCCTCCCAAGCATCGATCAGTTGGTAGAAGTCGTTGAAGGGTATGAAGAACTGTCATTCATGGATGGATATTCTGGTTACAACCAAGTAGCCTTGGCGGAAGAAGATCAACAACACAAAACCTTTTACATACCGCACGACCTCTATTGTTACAAAAGGATGCCCTTTGGACTCAGAAATGCAGGGGAAACATACCAAAGGATAGTTGATGTTATCTTCAAACCATGGATCGGGAACACTCTAGAAGTCTACGTCGATGATATGCTCGTCAAAAGTAAGTTGCGCAAATACCACCATCGAGACTTGAGGTATATCTTCGAAGCAATGAGGAAACACAGCATGAAAGTGAACCCAGAAATATGCACATTCGGCGTCACCTCAGGAAAATTCCTTGGATATCTAGTAACAAAGAGAGGCATTGAAGTGGATCCCTCCAAGATCCAGGCCATCGTAGAAATGTCGTCCCCAAAGAGCCTGAAAGAAGTCCAGAAGCTCAATGGAACCCTAGCGGCTCTGGGAAGATTCATCGCCAGGTCATCGAAAAAATGCAAACATTTCTTCAACATTCTCAAAAAAGGGAGCAAATTCGAATGAACCACCGAATGCGAAGAAGCCTTCCAGAAGATAAAAGAATACCTGGATACGATCCCGATCCTCCAAAAACCCGATCTTGATGAGGTGTTGGCCCTGTACGTAGCAGCAACCGAAGATGCGGTGAGCGCGGTCCTTGTCAAAACCAACACGAAGGTTGAGCAACCAATCTACCACGTCAGCAAGACTCTCAACCCGGCGGAAAAAAACTACACAAAGAATGAGAAACTCATATTAGCATTAGTATGGGAAACCCAAAAGCTAAGAACCTATTTCTTGACTCATCATGTTCGGGTCCCATGTAAAGTACCGTTGGAAGCTGTCCTCAAGAGCGCAGGGAAAGTAGGAAGGATAGCAAAATGGAACACTCATCTGGACCAATTCAACATTATCCATGAGATCCAAACTTCCCAAAAGTCACAAGTCTTTGCGGGTTTTTTGGCGGACTTACCTCTGGGTAAGGACGAAGAAGTGAAGGACATACCAGAAGCTAAAGAGGACGGGAAAGATTCAGTCGACATACTCGAACCCTCAAGCCAAAGAAGATGGGAAATCTTCGTCGATGGATAGAGGAATAGAGAGGGAGCAGGCATAGGCATCGTGATTACCTCTCCCACCGGATACAGGATCGTGCATGCACTAAGATCGGAATTCAAGGGGCATACCAACAACATCGTAGAGTACGAAGCTGTTGTACATGCCATCCGGCTAATAATAGAAATTGAGATAATGGATGTACGCCTAACAAGTGATTATCCGTTGGTCATTCAACAAATAGAACTAGAATACAATGTCTACGATGACACCATGTCTTTATACATGGCTTTGGTTCAGACCTTAGCCTCCCAGATACCAAGCATCAAGTTCCGACACCTGTGCAGAAAAGATCTCAGGCATGCCGACGCCTTGGCATACATATCATCCATGCTTAAATATGAGAACATTAAAGCCATAAAAGTAACAAGAGTATACGAACCTTCGATCACCCCACAACAGTCCTTCGCTACGAATCGTGAAGACGATGTAGGGGAGGATATTGATGACGACAACATAGGGGAGGATATTACTGAAGACTTCGTCGAAGATGATATCATGACGAGGGCGAACGAAACAAGGCAGCAATGTTCAATTCAAGCTGCTACTGTTCACCTGAGATGTAAACCAACGCATCGATGGCGCAGTGATGTTAATGAATGAGTTGAGAACTGATGTAACTACTGTTAAGGTTGGCATCTGCCGGGTAGGATGGCTGAAGTGCTGCAGATAGTGGAAGGAGGTCATGGTTGCAGCAGGCAGTCGAAGAAGCAGTGCAGGCAGTGGTGGCCTCCGTAGTGTCTAATGACAACAACAAAAGAAAAAGCTACAGATATGGCGACCCCGGAGATGAACTGGAGAGCTGAGACGTAAAAGGAGAATAGAAGCGAATGGATTTGATTCATGGCTGTGTATCAAGGTTCATGAAGGGTTTCGATCATGAGATGGATCAACAAGTAATGGAGGAGCTCATTGGCAGAAATGGGAAGCATAAATGACACAACAACAACAATGATTTAATGGAGCTTTTGATGCAACTTGACTGGGGTTGTGGTCAATGAAGAGTATGTTATTATGATCACTGGTGATTCAATTGGGTATTACCCATTTGCTGATCGAGAAATTACAACACAACGTTAATGGAGATGAATAGTTGCTGGTGGTAATTGGTTTAACGTTTGCAGAATGGCTTTATTCTCTCAAACTGTTGGTGGTAGTGTGACGAGAACTCCTGGAGTTACGAAGGTCATGAAAGCTGTTTCCGTGGTGTTGGTTCGTGGTGAACGTGCAGAGAAGTTGAGACAGACAGATGATGGATGGACCGAGCTTGGACTTGGCCTGAATTTAGAGTTGGTACTGGACTGGGCCTGCACAATTCTGCTAGGTTTTGGCCAGACTATTGGCAGCAACTACATATAGTTACGAACAAAAGATCGAAAGGGAGGCCGGTTTTGGAGTTCTGTTTTTGGAGAGGTGGCTGCGGCTGTGAACCCTCTACAACATCCACAAAGACTAGGGTTTTGAGATTCATTTTCACCCATTTGATTTCAATTAGCTATAGATTTATTCTTATCTTTTTATGGTTTTTAAGAAAGCCATGGCTAGCTAATTCCATGTTAGGTGAAAGGATGAATTTGTAGGATTTATTTGTTTTCATGAAAAAGGGTTTTCTATCAATTGAACTTAATTTTAATAATTTTGTCTCTCTATCAATGTTTATTTTCTAGCTATATTTCTCATGTGCTATTCCATGTATAATTCATTGTTGGATTAGTAGAAAACTCATTGAACCTAGGTAATAATTGATTTATGAATATTTCTTGACTCTTCATGCCATGTATGATTAGTGCTTAGAAATTCTACTTTTAGGTGAGAACAAATAATTCATTTTTGATGATTCTTGTCGATAATTCGTAAATGCAATATCTTCCACGTATGAGTAGCTAGGTTTGCCGCTCTACATGAGTATAATTGAGACCCTTTGCAATTGAACACGATTAATTTGCCTACAACAGATTCCTGGATCCTTAACACTTCACATCCCTGGTTACCGACTTTCCCAGTGCATTTATATTTTTCGTTTAGTTTATTTTTTTGTTATTATTCTTTCAAAATCCAAAAACATCTTTATTGGTTAGTCGATTAGAGATATTGATTACGTCTTTACACCGCTCACTGTGGGTTCGACCCGTACTTGCCTCTGTCTACTAGTTAGACACCGTGCGATTGCGGTAATCACATATAGGTATCTCCGGATCCTATAAATTTTTGGAGCCGCTGCCGGGGAGCGGTTGAGGAATATTGTAATTAGTATTTTTGATTCTGTAAATAGTTAGGTTTTTATTTTATTTACTTTTGTTTTTGTACAATATTTTTATTTTAGGATTTATTTTTCCTTTTTGACTTTGTTTTGTGCTTTAGAATTTTTTTTTTTCAGGTACCTTTTTGAGGATGATGACTCTTTCTCAGGAGACGTCACCTAAGATGACACTGGCAGAATATAAGCGTAGAATTTCAAATTATCAGGCAACATCATCTGAGATAACGCTTGTTGAATATATGCATAAGCAACGGTATGAAGTTTTTGCTCCACAAATGGTAAGTAAAGAATCACTTCTAACTACATATGAGAAGTATTACAAACATACACCGCTTAGTTTGAAACAAAAATTGAGAGTTCTGGAATGCCAAAAATTATTTGATGATGATGATGATCAGTCTTGTAGTGACTCTCTGTTCCAGATAGAACATATAATGACCCTGTGGATGATTTTGTAGATGATTTGCCTAATTCTATAGATGAATCTATCTCGCAAGATCATTCACCCGACTTAGAGGTTGTTTCTAGACCCTTAGACTTCCAAAAGTTACCTAATTTAGGGATAAAATTGTGTGCTTCTCAAATTTTATTGGATCACTTTGTATCCAAATACCCAGAGGACTTGCCTATTCCTGATACCGTGCATGAACCAAGTGATGTTTCTCCAGTCTCAATAGAATCCTCATATTTTGTTCTTTATGCACTTCCATGTGTAGTAAAAACTAGGTTTGGGGGTTATCATTTGTTTTTGATAGTTTCTGCATCTTCGGGGAATCATAACATAAGTGCGAAGCTATCATTTGTAAATACTGTATTTTGGGTTGATCCCCGAATTTTCAGGTTATTAGTTTATAGGGATCCTTTATGTATATTCCAGTAGGTAATTCTATTTTCTTGTTTTATTTTTATTTGTTTATTTTCGCATATTATGAATTTCCCATCTTCATGTTTAGGTTGGATGACTCAATTACATTGAGGACAATGTAATGTTTAAGTGTGGGGGAGTGGTTAACTTCTTACTTTTCTTTTTCATGAATTTTCTTGCAATTTATGACCAGCTGTTGAGCGGGTCTATTGTAGGTTTGTGGGTATATTATGACCAGCTGTTAGCGGGTCTAAAAAAAAAATTAAAATAAATTAAAATAAAAAATTGACCAGCTGTTGAGCGGGTCTATTCTTTTTTTCTTATCATATTATGACCAGCTGTAGAGCGGGTTTTTTTTTAAATAATAATAATAATTGATGACCAGCTGTTGAGCGGGTCTACTCTTTTTCTTATCATTTTATGACCAGCTGTGGAGCGGGTCAATTTTCTGTTTTGCTCGAGGATTAGCAAAATATAAGTGTGGGGGTGTTGATAAGCACGTTAGTGCTATATTTTATACCCATATTTATATTAGCTAGGACTCATATTTTGGCTAACAACACCGTTTTAGTGCTTTTGTAAAAAGTACAAGCAATTCCGTTCACTCGGATAATAAATAGCTAAGTTGCGGCTTAAATGCGTTTACGACTAAGATGACGAAATATCACTGGCCTGGTGTTGCTTCTATATAAAAGTCATTTAACGGCCAGAGAATGAACCTGGAAATTGAGCTGCACAAGATGGCAGGGATACGTGGCAACTGTTTACACGTTCTGCATGTGGTATTGTCACAGACTCTTCAAATGGACTTCATGGGTGGACAGATGGATTTCTTGGGTGGATACCAAAATATTCAGTGTAGAGAGCTGTCTAACTCTGCATTCAACTTTCTTACTTCAGTGGAAGAGTAGACACAAACAACAAATGAGATAGTGGTACCTGAAGTTAGGGTTCTCAATGAAGAAATGGAGCAATTTCCTAAATGGTTGCTTCTGTGAATTATGAGTCTCGGGAGGAAAGATATTGTTCCGAGCAGTGATACATTATAGATTCAAATTGCTAATATGTTGCAGCAAAAGCTAGGATCGAGAACGGTTTTGTGTGGGGTTTTAATACAGGGAATATAGATGTATACGCTGCTGATGTACAGGGAAGACGAAACATGTTGCTGCCGCTGTTGCATGGCTGTGAACCGAAATGTGAAGATGGAATTTGAGGGTTTCTAATGACGTCTCTTTGGTGTTAATCAAGCATATCTCCGAGTAGCTCCCGTCATCGACTCAAGCTGCTGATGTTGATTCTCTGTGTTGGAGTGAAAAAGAAGGTTTGTACTTGGGTTTGCTGTTGTTCATATATGTGAATGAGTGGAAGGATTTTGAGCTGGAGAAGAAACAAGGCAGCAATGTTCAATTCAAGCTGCTACTGTTCACCTGAGATGTAAACCAAGCCATCGATGGCGCAGTGATGTTAACGAATGAGCTGAGAACTGATGTAACTGCTGCGATGGTTGCTTCTGTTGAGGTTGGCATCTGCTGGGTAGGATGGCTGAAGTGCTGCAGACAGTGGAAGGAGGTGATGGTTGCAGCAGGCAGTCAAAGAAGCAGTGCAGGCAGTGGTGTTCTCCGTAGTGTCTAATGACAACAACAAAAGAAAAAGCTGCTGAGATAGAGACTCCGGAGATGAACTGGAGAGCTGAGACGTAAAAAGGAGAATAAAAGCGGATGTATTTGATTCATGGCTGTGTATCAAGGTTCATGAAGGGTTTCGATCATGAGATGGAAAAAAAGTAATGGAGGAGCTCATTGGCAGAAATGGGAAGCAGAAATGACACATCAACAACAATGATTTAATGGAGCTTTTGACGCAACTTGACTGGGGTTGTGGTCAATGAAGAGTATGCTATTCTGATCAGTGGTGATTCAATTGGGTATTACCCATTTGCTGATCGAGAAATTACAACGCGGCGTTGATGGAGATGAATAGTTGCTGGTGGTGATTGGTTTAACGTATGCAGATTGGGTTTTATTCTCTCAAACTGTTGGTGGTAGTGTGACGAGAACTCCTGGAGTTACGAAGGTCATGAAAGCTGTTTCCGTGGTGTTGGTTCGTGGTGAACGTGCAGAGAAGTTGAGACAGACAGATGATGGATGAACCGAGCTTGGACTTGGCCTGAATTTAGAGTTGGTACTGGACTGGGCCTATGCAATTCTGCTAGGTTTTGGCCAGACTATTGGCAGCGACTACATATAGTTACGAACAGAAGATCGAAAGGGAGGCCGGTTTTGGAGTTCTGTTTTTGGAGAGGTGGCTGCGGCTGTGAACCCTCTACAACAGCAACGGAGACTAGGGTTTGAAGATTCATTTTCACCCATTTGATTTCAATTAGCTATAGATTTATTCATATCTGTTTATGGTTTTTAAGAAAGCCATGGCTAGCTAATTCCATGTTAGGTGAAAGGACGAACTTGTAGGATTTATTTGTTTCCATGAACAAGGGTCTTCTATCAATTGAACTTAATTTTAATAATTTTATCTCTCTATCAATGTTTATTTTCTAGATAGATTTCTCATGTGTTATGTCATGTATAGTTCATTGTTGGATTAGTAGAAAACTCGTTGAACCTAAGTAATAATTGATTTATGAATATTCCTTGACTCTTCATGCCACGTATGATTAGTGCTTAGAAATTCTACTTTTAGGTGAGAACAAATAATTCATTTTTGATGATTCTTGTCGATAATTCATAAATGCAATATCTTCCACGTATGAATAGCTAGGTTTGCCGTTCTACATGAGTATATTTGAGACCCTTTGCAATTGAACACGATTAATTTGCCTATAACAGATTCCTGGATCCTTAACACTTCACATCCCTGGTTACCGACTTTCCCAGTGCATTTATATTTTTCGTTTAGTTTATTTTTCTGTTATAATTCTTTCAAAATCCAAAAACATCTTTATTGGTTAGTCGATTAGAGATATTGATTACGTATTTTCACCGCTCCCTGTGGGTTCGACCCGTACTTGCCTCTGTCTACTAGTTAGACACCGTGCGATTGCGGTAATCACATATAGGTATTTCCTGATCTTATAACTATTGGCCACAGATGATACAAGATGCCGCAAGGATGTCCGGGAGATGCGAGGAATGCCAGCGATTTGCTAAAAAGATTCATGCTCCTGCGACAAAACTAAATTCTGTAGATAGTCCTTGGCCATTCTCGAAATGGGGTGTAGACATCGTTCGACCCTTGATCGAAGGGTCAGGGAAAAGGCGATTCTTAATCGTAGCCACAGACTACTTCAACAAATGGGTGGAGGCCAAAGCCCTAGCTAGAATCTGAGATGTGGACGTATTCACATCCATAAAGCAGCGCAGTTCTGCATCTGCATGAAGAGTACCAGAAGAAGAAGACAGCGTACCCGCTCGACGTGTTTCTATATCTGGACGAGGAATAACATACCTCACCTTATCAATTGAACAAATTTTTTTGAAAAATAACTTTATTGGGGAAAGTAACCATTTACAATCTCTGGGGACTCCCCTATCAGCGCCTATAAGTGTCCAACCATGGGGAAGGCTTCCAGCAGAAAGAGATACCCAAACGATCGATAATACAACGGTTCAACGGAATGGGTGCATGTAAATATTTTTAATAAACGCATCACATATCCGGGAACGCTGCATCAACCCCCACCGTTCGGTGATCCTCTGTCCAAGGGTTAGCCAGCGGGGTAACAGGTCCAAAGTCAATAACGAAGGTGCATACCTTCGTTACTGCCGTCAAACACTTTTTTATTATTTACCTAATTTTCAATATTTACTTACTCGCTGCCTAAAAATCAAGTAAATTAATGATGCAGGTAAAGCAAAGTTGTACATATGCAAAGAAACCATGATCCATTCCATAAAAGTTGATTACAAGTCCGAGCAATTGAACAAGAAAAGCAAGATACAACAAAAAAATGGCTCGGAGCCAAGTAATTGACAAATATCAACTTTTTATAACATACTTAGAAGTCTACTTCCTTTTGGAAGACTCAACGCGATCAACAGGATTCTTCGGTTGAGACGAAGGAACGCTTCCTCCGGAAGAAGAACCTGAAGAGTAAGTCAAGGGCTCAGGCATAGGACGTCGAGGATACTTCTTAAAAATATCATGTTCCTTCAGAAGGTTCTGTTCGATCTTGGTCAAAGTATTGTTAATATCCTCGGCCAACTGACAACGAGCCTTATGAGTAATAACGGTGGCCTTGAGTTCAGATTGCGACAACAAAGATGTCAGTCGAGCCACCTCCTTGGCTGATTCCTTCGTCGATGCATCCCTAGATCTTGCTATCCCTTCGAAATACTTGGCTTGACCTCTTGGTACGCTAGGGAAGATTGAGCCTTTTCAAGCCTTTCATTTGCGAGGTTAAGCTGTCCCTCGAGATCTGAAAAAGAAAACACAAATAGGTTAGAAATCTAATTACGAAGACTATTCACGACGGAACAAGTGTATACCTTCCACCCTGGCCGAAGCTATTTCATATTCATTAACTACAACGTCCCGGGCTTCGTCAAGAAAATCATACTCGTCCGAAATTTTCTTATAATCCAACCGAAGATTTTTAAGGCAAACCGACACTCATCCAACTCTACCTGCTTCATGGAGTCTAAATGTCGAAGGTGATTGACTTCATTACTCATTTCTTCTATCCCCTTAGTAAGCCTGTACATATTTATTTCAAGGTCCTTTTCAGAGTCCACTAAACGAGTGACATCGTCCCGAGAAGCAGCTAAAACATTACTAAGGGTATGGGCCTCGATCTGGCATCATCCCTCTCCCGAACGAGCCGCTGTATATAATCCCGAGCTTCAGGATCATGAGATGAACGAGCTTGACGCATCTCCTCTTCCAAGCTTTCCACCCTGGTTTCTAAACGAGAAACACCCTCACAAGCCTCACGTAGATTTTCACGAGTCCACAACAAAGCACTATCAAACTAACGACGATCAGAGTTATAACGATTCTGCATATCAACCATCTTCTCCCGTCTTTGTCGATATTGAGCCATCAATTCATTATTCTCATCTTCCTGAGCATTCTACTTATCAGCATCATCTTTGATTTTCTCCACTAGTTCCCTAATCCGAGAAGCTTGACGAGTCTTCTCATTCCGAAGCCATGTTAATTCTCGGATATCGACCGCTGAAGATAGGGTCGGGAGACTCAGACAACACACTAAGAAGACGAAAGGGAGCGACGAAGAAAATAATAGAGAAGAAAACAAACCTTTGGAGGACGAAGCGTCATTACGAGCCTTCTCCAAATCACTATGAACCAGTGAAAGCTCATTACGAAGCTTCTCCTCTTCAGCACCAAGCCGCTCTTTCCCCTTCAACCGATTCTTCAATTCCAATATCTCCTCATCCTTAGCAGCGATGAGCGCCTCAGCAGCGGTCAACTCACCTTCTCTGTGACGAAGCTTTGCCTCCAACTTAAGGGCCTTCGCCTTGAAGAACTGGTACAAGGTATGATTACAATGTTCGCTTCTCATCATCTGCATTAATAATAAGACAATCTATAACTGTAAAAAATCCACAACATTAGATCGTTTGGCTCATAGGGAATTTATGACGCTTTACCTCAAGAATCCGCTGCTGAGGGAAACCGTATTGGTACCCATCGACAATTGCCATCATATCAGCAACAGAAGATGGATGATCGACTAAAAGACTAGTGGAAGTAGCTCCCAAATCCTTCTCCCATATCTCCGCAACCTCATCATGGGACGTTAGTTGCATCTTTTGACGGGTGAAAGCATCAAAAGTTTTCTCACCTGGGATCACCGGAGCAGGGTTTGACACGAACATCAAATTCTTCTTCATCATCCAGTAAAGTGTAGCATCATCACCATCTTGCATCATGGCCCTCTCAAAATCCTCCGAAGACGCCTCAGCGGAAGCCTCATCAACAACATCGTTCTTTCTAGCATCATAATTTCTCTTAGCCTGGGAGTCGACGTCTTCACCAGCAGAACTCTCTTCCGTATCAGTTACTTTTTCTCCACCAGTCTCGCCAAGAACATCTCACTCATCGTTTGGAATAATCAAGGAGAAATCTTAAGCCAACCCCATAGCAGCACCAAGGTCATCCTGCCCACCAGAGGAGTGGATCTTGCCAAAAGAGAATTCCGGACCCAATCCAGTGGGGATCGTGGATTGACGATCAACATCTTCGTTCCTCTGGGTTGGAGGAGGAGGAAATATATGTTCATCAGCGGGTATATCTCCTTGTCCGCTAGGGTCAATCTCTTTTGCATTAGCTCCACGACCAATATCTCTTTGACCGCCAGGGGCAATCTCTTTCTCACCATCCTCGTAATTATGAGGAGAATTCCCTGTACGCTCTTCATCATCGATAGCCTCCTCTTCCTCCTAGGCAAGCTCATCGTTCACTGCGCTAGTAACCTCATCGGGAATTTCGGTCTCCTCAACAGTGATGAGTGCTAAAAAGTGCATATTTCTATATATTTTTCTTGGCATTTAACTCATCTTTTGTGCATTAATTCTACATTTTATCCCATATTCTGTGTTTTCGTTGTTTTCAAGAATAAATACTTTTCTTAATTAATTTTGCATTTTTAGGTACTAAATAAAGCATGGTTATCTCACGGAGCGAAAAGAGCAAAGGAACGGCAAAGACTCCCGCTAGGAGGAAGCGAAGAATGATGTTTGCAAAAGCCGGATCAATTAGAAGTGGGCTTGAAGAGGAAGAATTGTTCTTAAAGAAGATATGGGCTTGGCATACCCAAGACCCAAGACCCTTACCCAAATCCATTTACATTATCCATACCCATTTCCATGAGAGCCGTCAGATTGGATCCATCTCATCATCCAACGGTCGCCTCATCATTGTGCATCAAACTCCGAAGCTCCCGTCAAACACTATAGTACCTAACTCCATCTGAAGCCGTCAGTTTTGTTGTATCTCATCATCCAACGGTCGCTTCTATCGCGTCGTTGGATCATTCCATCACCTTTTCATCCTACACTTTAGCTTCGCTGAGCATCAACCTTTGATACATCCGCCTCACACCCTAGCATCATAAACCTATACCCTCAACCAAACACACCCTTCTTCTCCATCGGGTTCTTCTTCTCATCTTCCCCAAAAACTCCACAGTTCTGCAACTCCATCACCTCCACCAGCTACACCTTCTTCTCGAACCACACCACCACCACAACTACCCGACAACACCACGACATCTCTCCCTAGCCTAGACTTCTTTCCAAATTCACATCTCTGAACCCTAAGTGTGGGTTTGACAAGAAAGCTCGAGCTAGGGTTTCACCAACAGCGAGGAGAAGACAAAATTGAGGGCAGGAAAAGCTTCAGAAGAGCAGAGGGGACATACCCAAAGCATGGGTCGAGCTCAATTCAGGAAATTGGTGAGAGAATTTGATTTTCCCCAAAAAATTAGGGTTTCGAATTAGGGTTTTGTATTTTTGAAAAACTATAAAAGGGAAGCTGTAGAGAATGCAAAAACTGTTCTTGGGTCATCCGAGATACCCCCTAATTGGGTAATTTCATGTTGTTGTTTCAATTTCAATTTCATAATTCAGTTAATTTCAATTTCAAATATTTATTATGTTAAACTTGTTCTGAATCCACACTAGGGTGAGAAGACCCTTAAGCCATGATGGTTAGCCATTAGGTTAGTTTTTTGTTGAACTCAAAATAGCTTAGGCTAGTTAGATTCCTAAAAGCTCAACTGACTTGTGATTAGTGGTGCTGTAAGAAGATCACTAATGCTAGGGGTCAGTGGTAGTTCTAAGGGATTAACCAGCCATATTAGTTAGAGACCTAGAAACCTAAATGACCTGTGATTGTTTATGCTTTAATCAGATAGGCAATGTTAGGGGTTAATCCAAGGACTTTAGGTAGTTAACTAGCCACATGACAAGGATTTATCCTAGGCTAACTAGCTAGGTGAAAGAGAATTCTCATCCATCTCCATACACTTCATTCCCATCCACATTCACATCTTCCATGTCCTGTTCTTGTTAATTTTCTTTCATGTCCTGTTTTCAAATTTTAATTTTCATATTTTCACTTTTGCTATAACTGTTAGTTCTGATTTTGTTCACTTCTCACAGCTCTCATTTCAGTCCATTCATGCTCTGTTAGCAGTTAGAGATAGCTAGGAAAACTTCATAACACCCCAAGTCTCTGTGGAATGACCCTGTTCTTGCACACAAGCTACAACTGATCCTGTGCACTTGCAGGTATAACATGTAGGCTGCTTCATTGTCTTATTTTCTTACACTCTTAAAAGCCTACCAAGTTTTTGGCGCCGCTGCCGGGGACTTGGCATTGTGTGGTTGCTGTTTTTCCTTGCTTTCTTTTGCTGCTATTCACTTGCATATCTTGCATTTAATATAATAATTTAGTGTAAGCATTCATCTCATCATAACTTGCATTTTCATCTTTGCATAATTTTTCATCTTTGCATCATTTTCCCTTGTTGTTCTTGCTGTTCTTGACAGTGTCTGTTGAGCTTTCCAGGTGCTCCTGTTGCTGTGCTGTTGTGACTCTGTTTTGCTTGGATGAGCCCTTGATGTTGCTGCTGATTGAGTTGCAGCTGGGCCTGCCACTTGCTGCTACTTTCTTCCTCTTCCCTGTGCTGCTGGCCTGTGCAGCTTGCTTCTGTGCTGAATCTGTAGAGCTGCTGCTGCCAAGCCTGCAACATTTCCCCTGTTCAGCTACTGCTTGTGGTGCTGCTGAACTTGTGGTGCTGCTGTTGCTGCTGAGCTGCTTCTCCTGCTGCTGCTCCTGGTCCTGCTGCTGTGCCTCAGCTGTTGCTGCTGTGCAAAGGCAAGCTGCTGCTACCTCCTGCTGGTCCTGCTGCTGCTGTGATCCAAAGCCCAACTGGGCTTTTGCAACCAAACTGAGCAGCTGGGCTGTGCTTAAGCGAGTAAGCCTAAACCCATTAAGAGAACCCAACCTGTGGGCTTCCATTTTTAATTTGTGGGCTTGTAATAATTTTTTCCATTTTTCTGTTGGGTTTGTAATTAATTTCTTGTGGGCTTTTTTGTTTAATTGCTTGTAGGCTTGTGGTGTTAGATTGATTTGGGCCTGTAGTTTTAAATTAGAAAACTGAACTTTTGACAGCCCAACTGGGCCTCAGACCAAACAAGCAACAGTTGGGCTATTTCAAAAGCTACATTGGGCTTCAGTTTGCATACACATTGTGGGCTTAGTTCACCTTCCCTTGGCAAAGCAATTTCTCCCACCAATGTGGGCTTGCTCCCAACACTAAAACCAAAAGTCTTGCTCCCAATACTAAAACCCAAATTTTTGCTCCCAATTAAAAACCAAATTTTTCTACCTCTTTAAAACCAAATTTGCTCCCATCAAAACCAAAAGCTCCCAAATGGGATTTGTCTTCAAAGTCTAAAACCAAAGTTTTCAAAACCCAATAAACCAAAGTTCTTCGAACCCATTATAGTCCAAATTTTTTCCAAAACCCGACAAAACTAAATGTTACCCATAAAAACCAAATTTTTCCCAAAAATCCAAACCCATTAAAAACCAAATTTTGGGCTTTGTAACATAGTTACTTAGCTTTTGAGCCAAATCATGTCTGGATCTTGGTCTACAGTTGGGGAATACAACAAATCCCTTAGAGAACTTGCGTATGGACATACTCCACGTTATGAACCTTCCATAGACCATGATGTCAATAGTTATAGGAATTATTATGGACATTTTCAAAGTCCCGAGCCTCAATACATGAACCCTAATAACTATTCACACATGCATCATTCACCACAACGTGAAAATGAACATTTTGCTAGTGCCTCACTCACACAATCATCACTGATCGATCAATTAGAAGCTCGAATCACAGCTTTAGAAATGCAATCACATGAGGAATCTGTCACGTCTAATTTTCTTAGGCAACCTGAAATCTATGCATGTCCCGCATGTGGTATTTTAGACCACCCTGTTGAGAATTGTCATATTTTGCATAATTTTAGGCAATCTAGAGAAAATCCAAGGTATGAAATGCCCATAAATTGTGAGAATGGTAGTCATTGGGACCATAATCAATCCTTTGAGGGTTGCGATCAATATTTTGTAAATCCTAATGACCATGAACACATGTACCATTCACCACAATTTGAACATGAAGAATTTTGTACTCCCATGAATTTAGACTCCACCACAGAAGCTCTCAGACTCAGCAAGCAAAACTTTGATAGATCTACATCACGAATTCATGCATATTTAGATCAGATTTTGCTTCACCTACAAAAGGAGGAAATTCATGAGGAAATGTATGTTGTCCCTAATGAAGTGTCTAGTCCCATTCATGTAAATGATGTTGAATATGAACCTAATTTAGAGGAACATGAATCGACTAATGACACCACCACTGTTAATGAGGACCAATATGCATGCTACCATGATGATGATTATGATGATATGATAGAAGAACATGAAAATATTGTGGAACCTGTTGGTTCAATAACATATGGCTTCTCGCCCTCGACCTTCATGAATGTTGTTTTTTCTAATACTCATTGTAATTCATATGATTTTGATATTGACATGGGAGTCGTACAATTATTCTGCGAAGATGAGCATGACATAGGAATAGTTGAATCTTCTGTAGACACTAATGTTATTATGCATGAAAATATAATTGATGTGTCTGATTCTCTACCTAGGTCACATTGTGATATTTCTCTTGATTTTCCGATGCATGAGAATAATTCTTCTGATGATGATGATTCTGATTGTGGACTTGATAATTTGTTTGATGATTGTGAGCATGTTGTGACACGTGTAAAAGACTTAGGAGATGTTGATGTGATTAGTAATGATGTGCCTATCGTCCTACATAAGTCACAATCTGATGGCCTTCCACCCAACCTAGATTTGGTTTGTACCCATATTGTCAAACCGACTTTTCTGAGAGTCCCTAATCTAGGTTTGGAACTGTGTGCTTCCCAAGTCCTTTTGGACTATTTTGCATCTAAGTATAATATCTTTGAGGAGCCACAGTTGGAATTAGCATGTTTGCCCGTCCCTAGCACAGTTCATTTTGAGTTAGACCTTGTACATGATGAACCCCCAAAACTGCGAGATTTTGTTTCCAAAATTTTATCCATTGAAAAATCCAGGTTTGGGGGTAGCTCATTTTGTTTCACAGTTTCACTTGCGTTTCTTTCCTGTTATATTTGTGTGAAGCTGTTGAAACCTCTACACTTTGTCTTTTGGGTTGATCCTCAACTCTTTAGATTGTTAGTGTATGGTGAATTTTTGTATATAATCCAGTAGATAAAATTTCTTAAAAACCTTTTTGTTCCTTTTGTATATATTTTGCTAATCCAATATGATCTCGGCTGACATATGTTGGATTCTTGCCTTGAATAACGGAGTTCTAATATTGCTTTCGCCGAAATCGGGTATTCTCTTTCCTTTTTCTCTACTCAACATGATCCTCTTCATATGTTGTATTATAATTTTGTTCATATTTTGAAACATTGAGGACAATGTTTAGTTTAGGTTTGGGGGTGAAAAGTAGATACTTTGATAATATGCCATAATTGAAAACAAGAACTCCTTCTTTTTGAAAAAAATGAAAAATAAAAATAAAAAATAAAAAATTGAAAAAAAACATAAAAATGGAGCTCATTTACCTTGAAATGTTGACTCTTGTGCAAATATGTAATTATTAGGAGTCTTAGTCTAGATATTTAGGCACCCTGATTCTAGCACAATTCACATAGTGATAAGAAATTTGCACGCGCACGATCTACCAATACATGTATAGCCTCGATCTTCAAGGTGTTTGATAGGAAGTCACGATTGCCAATCACTTTAGAATACTGAACGAAACTTGACTAGCTTGTTCTTTGGTTGGTTGGGATAGAAGGTGGAGGTTACATTAAGAAAGACAACCATCGAATTTAACTGGGTGCATCAAAAAGGGCTACCTCTTGCAAAGTGTCATGTAATCTTTTGTTTCCTTTTGTATATGTATCAAAAGTGTTTCTTTATCAAAAATAAAAAATAAAAAAAAATGGTGTATATATTCAAAAAAAAAAATAAAAAAAAATCAAGTATTTATCAATTCCATCCTCTCTTGTTCCAAAAATAAAAGAGAGTAGTCAATGTAAATAAGAGTCATGTAAAGAGTCATCTTTTGTGTTTTATTGTAATAAGCAAGGAAGGGTGTATGCCATTGATGTACAACGCGAGTAATTGTGAAACACCTCCTACTCATTCACAATTCTCGTAAAGTCCGGACAGCTAGCTAGATTTCGACCTTGGTTCTTAGCCTGAGAAAATATCTCTTGGTGATTAGTAGTCATAACATCCGATCTTTCTTTACACATGTGTAGATACACTTTACACTCTTATCACATGTCTTTATTTGTTATCAGTGCTAGGATTGTGCCTTCGATAGCTAGATTGACATCTCCATTTTGCTGTGAGCTTAAACTGTCTTGCACATGTCACATTTGATGGAATCTGAGCTTGTATTTTGACCTAGAACTTTGTAGGTACGTTCTAAGAAAACCTTCACGAGACTTCACTCGTCCACTAGGGACACTTAGTGGTTTAAAAGGCTTAGTGCATACGCTAAATGCATTCGAGAGACCAGCGACGGTGGTATAGGTAGGATTTCCTTAGTTTTGTTTTACTTGAGGACAAGTAAAATTCAGGTTTGGGGGTATTTGATGAGTGCTAAAAAGTGCATATTTCTATATATTTTTCTTGGCATTTAACTCATCTTTTGTTCATTAATTCTACATTTTATCCCATATTCTGTGTTTTCGTTGTTTTCAAGAATAAATACTTTTCTTAATTAATTTTGCATTTTTAGGTACTAAATAAAGCATGGTTATCTCACGGAGCGAAAAGAGCAAAGGAACGACAAAGACTCCCGCTAGGAGGAAGCGAAGAATGATGTTTGCAAGAGCCGGATCAATTAGAAGTGGGCTTGAAGAGGAAGAATTGTTCTTAAAGAAGATATGGGCTTGGCATACCCAAGACCCTTACCCAAATCCATTTCCATTATCCATACCCATTTCCATGAGAGCCGTCAGATTGGATCCATCTCATCATCCAACGGTCGCCTCATCATTGTGCATCAAACTCTGAAGCTCCCGTCAAACACTATAGTACCTAACTCCATCTGAAGCCGTCAGTTTTGTTGTATCTCATCATCCAACGGTCGCTTCTATCGCGTCGTTGGATCATTTCATCACCTTTTCATCCTACACTTTAGCTTCGCTGAGCATCAACCTTTGATACATCCGCCTCACACCCTAGCATATCAGAAACCTATACCCTCAACCAAACACACCCTTCTTCTCCATCGGGTTCTTCTTCTCATCTTCCCCAAAAACTCCACAGTTCTGCAACTCCATCACCTCCACCAGCTACACCTTCTTCTCGAACCACACCACCACCACAACTACCCGACAACACCACGACATCTCTCCCTAGCCTAGACTTCTTTCCAAATTCACATCTCTGAACCCTAGGTGTGGGTTTGATAATAAAGCTCGAGCTAGGGTTTCACCAACAGCGAGGAGAAGACAAAATTGAGGGCAGGAAAAGCTTCAGAAGAGCAGAGGGGACATACCCAAAGCATGGGTCGATCTCAATTCAGGAAATTGGTGAGAGAATTTGATTTTCCCCAAAAAATTAGGGTTTCGAATTAGGGTTTTGTATTTTTGAAAAACTATAAAAGGGAAGCTGTAGAGAATGCAAAAACTGTTCTTGGGTCATCCGAGAAACCCCCTAATTGGGTTAATTTGATTTTTCAATCCAATGCATATCTTCTTCTTATCCACTGTTAATGTCTGTTGTGTTAGTGTTCAATGTTTTGTTAATGTTTAAGTTTCAAGTATGTTCTGTCATGTGTAGTTAACTTTCTTGTGCTATTTCATTATGTTCTAAATCACTGGTGCTAAGGTTGAGATGAAATTTAATTCCTGTTAGGTGGTAAAATATTAGGAAGGAATTCTTGTAGTGATCAGTTGCCTAGGGAAGTGATGAACTTAGTATGTAATATCACCTGTGATTGAGTGTGCCTTAAACATACACTCAATGCTAGGGGTGATTGAGTAACCCAGCTCATTAACTTTCCACAAAAGCATACCCTGGATTATAAGGAAGGCACGAACCTCCCCCTTTGTCCATTAGGGACAAGAACCTAAGCCTGAAGTGCTATTATCTAGCTAGGTATAAAATGGATTCAAGACCTAGTGCCTTACTGTTTTAACCCTTAGCTCATTATCAACATCTTCATGTCACTTATTGCCTCTGTCTCAGTTACTTTTAAGTTATTATTGTTGCTCTTGCTCACCACTGTCTTTGTCACTATATTACTCTTTTACTCACTGTCCTGTTTAGCTACCTTGCTGTTTTGCACCACTGTTACTGTTAGAGAATTAGCTTAGGAGGATCTCAACACACACCAAGTCTATGTGGATCGACCCGTATTTGCACATTAGCTTCAATCGACACCGTGCACTTGTGGTATTAGTTTGTAGGTCTTTTTAGAAACCTACCAAACAGCAGCGGTGGAAGATTGAACCGGACCTATCTTTTTCTTCTTTGTTATCTAAGGACATAATATAGTGTTATCAAGAAGGAAATTTTCTCCGTACTACGACCAAATCAAACTAAGAATAAAATGGGCAAATATACACATTATAAACTCACAAAAAGTCATACCTTGACATTAGTAACATCCTTCGGAGGAAGGGTAGCGTCAGAGATTTCCTCTTCGTCTACATCAGCAGTATCGAAGGCATACTCAAAGTCCATACCATCAAAATTTAACTGCCAAGGGCAGAAGTTACCATAATGATATGGTGCACTATCACGAGGCTGACTACCAGCAACAGGGCGCCATCCATGCTGACCAGGTACCCAACCATAAGCCCAAGGACCAACAACCTCAATAACGGTGGCGTGCTACTCATAATTATGATCACGCGTGAGCCGCTCACGAGCAGGGAAAAGTTTTCGCTGAGAAGTTCCTTCAGTACCAGGGACGTATCGGAGCTTCGAACCACTAACCCCACTCAGGAGACGAACCTCACCCTGGCAAGAAGGAATAGTACGAAGACCGACGCTCCATGGCTTACGATTCCTACTATTAACATAGTCACTAAAGGAAGCATTGAAGTTCTCAGGAGTATACCAATTTCTCTCAGTCGAGTTAGGAAAATAAGCAGGTCATCGTCGTCTCCCCCTTACTCCAAAGGTATCACTCCTTAAGTGACCGAAGGTAATTCTCAGACAACTGTACCACCGAGCGAAAATGAGTATGTGGAGTAGAGCCTTCGCAATGAGCCAAGACATCGAAATAAAAGGAGTCACCCTACTTATACAGGAGCAACATAAGGCCAGCCTCGAAGGACCCCACGGTTGTCAGCAGATGAAAGTCATCGTACTTATAATTCTTAATCAAATCATAAGTGAGATCGTCATCGGGAGCATACAACTTAACGTCGAAATCTTCGAGCTCATGCTTTACCTTGAACGCCTCGAGATCTATGTGTTTAAAAGTAACCTTCTTTTTACCAACCGAGACGTTTCGTTTAACTGGGGCAACATCAGAATCATCATCTTTAACAACATATCGGGAACCCTGAGAACTCCTAGGCGGATCCCCTCTCTTGGAAGACGAAACTCGGGGACCAGACACATATGAAGTCTTTTGAGCTCGAAGATATGGCTGGGAAGACCTAGGTAGACCACCCTTCGTCAGAGATGCATCAGGACTTTTGTATGGTGGATATCTATAAGGGCTCGATGGTGGAGTCTGATATGGAATCCGATGACGATCAGCCATATCTACAAACAAAACGAACAAAGAAAGTGATGAAGTTCACAAAACGAAGATTTGAAGACTTATGTCGTTCGCCAGAAATATCATCAGAAACATAGAGATAAGTAACCCAGTAAAATCTAGAAACCCTAAAATTCACAAAATCAAGGAACCCTAATCCGGTCATGACCATCAAAAACTAGCTTCAAACAATCAACATGGAATCCTTAGGTTTCATGATAAAGAACATGTGCAAGTATATATACTTTTGTATATTTGTTCTTCATCACGAAACCTAGGTGCAGTAGCAGAAAAATAAAATTGATCGAAAGCAAATAAGAATTGGAAGAACTCCATACCTGAATCAGAAGTATCAACAAGAGGATGAAGAAGATACACAAACACCTGAATAGCAACACCAGCAGGAGTAAAGAGCTAAAGAACAAAAGAGAAGAATGAAAAAGTTCAGAGAATATGAACTGACAATAGAATGAAGAAAGAATGAAATTTATTTCAATGACATCCTCTCCCCTATTTATAACAAAGATGATAAAACCGTCACATGATTCAAGAAGGAGTTATTGCAAGGAGCGGGAAAGGTGCCCTAAAATCTAGGGGAAGTTATTGTGGAAAGATGAAGAAGTTGTGAAGACAGTTTTCTTCTAACTTTGACTAACATCCAAATCATAAGAAAAGGGGCAAATTGTATACACATAATTCATCATTTGCCACGTGTCGGAAGAATTACACGTGGACGATGCACAGCTTGAGACATCAAGGCACGATGCCACGTCTCTACACCCGAGGGACAACTATCATCTACACATGTTCATCATCGAGCGGATCCGGCGACTAAGAACCTAGGAGCACTGAAGTATCGAGCCACTGAGAAGCACTGAAAAATACCTTAGGATCTACTTTATTCAATCTCGAGGAGGACCCAAGATCAACGGTGGGGATAAGACATACTGACGCAGATGGGAAAGGAGCCGCAGACACCTGTCTGACGCGTGCAGACGACCCAACCACCCGCATTAAACACCCTAAACATATAATACGTGTCAATCAACCTGTGGAGGAGAAAGAGGTGACCCATCGTCACCAAGCATGACCGTTGAGAGCCATCGGTCGAGAATGAAGATGCCAGCGAGATTAGCACAAAGATCGAGAAGATAAGGTTGCAACTGTCTTAGACAATGGACCCCAAATTACATCTCTATAAATACCCCTTTCCACTGAGAGAGAAGAGGTCGACCAGTTTTGGTAAGGATAGGAGATCTTAGGAGAGAGAAATAGGAAGAGTAAGTATGAATTCCATTTCCCCTTTATCTTTGTAATTCACACAAATTCATTTGACTATCATTGTAACTCTTCAAAACATAGTGAAACTCCAACCCCGTGGATGTAGGCCTTAGTGCTGAGCCACGTAAATCATTGTCTCATTTACATTCAACAATTTACTTTCTGTTTTATTATTATGCCTTAATCGTATGCATGGTTTAATTACTTCCACCGTGACCAGACAATGACGATCCCGAAGGCTCAGAGTCTGATAGGCTTCGAACTCATATTGTTTTATATGTATTTCATCTCTCCTAATGATTTTGCATGAAATGCAAATATTGTTTGCGAACACTTGGATACCATCGTTATTTATGTGTTCACAAGCTCATTGTTCTCGTACTAACACAGCAAAACCAACTCGACCCTATCTTCCGCAGACTGCCAGACTCCAATCCAAACAAGGAACTACTTCCCTGTCAATCACCGATATCACTGCTATTTCTCCGTTGCCGATCATAACAGCTCCTATTTACCATATACAACATCCAGTACTCATCTACATGAATCACCACCAACAACCTCCCATTTCTTCGTCATCATGGCAGCAACTCCTCCTTCCTCTACGAACTCCATATTCATCCCTCCATCGTAGGGCACGGTCTCTTCAGACAACAACAACATCTACCGAGCTTTATCATCTTCAATATCATCTTTATCAAGTTCACAACATCGCAGCGTCGCAACATCATCCATCATTCCTTTCCATCACAGGAAACTATCCACCATCATGATCAACCACAGTCGACAATACCGATCGTAAGAACTAGCAGCCACTCCAGTTCCTTCGTCAACGTCAGCAATCCACCATTCAAACGAGCCAACTGTCCACCATTTTCGTCAAGCATCGTGTCCAATCCTCTTTTAACTCCGGTACGAAAATGGAGTTTTTATCACTTTCCGTTCTACTGTCAGTCTTGAGGGACTGACAACTCAGCTTCCTTGTAACTCACAGATGGCTGCCCTGAGTAATTCATTCGGTGTCTTTAGTAAATTTATGCTCTTATACACCTTCCGCAACTTTGTCTTGCTTCAAAGGCTAGTAACTTATTCATACAATGTCATAATGAACTCGTTCTTACGCCTTTGGCTTCGTCTTTTCATCCTCTTCAAGGTAGTGCTAAAAAATCTCGGATTTGAACAAGTTTCGCTTCATTTTGGTCAAGATAGCTTCAAACACCTAAGAAACTCAAAAACAAACAAAATCAAAGCATAATGATACAAAAACTACCAACAAAAAGCAAGGCATTTGAGTACCTAACTAGTGAAAATAATGTACCTATCAAATTCCCCCACACCTTCCTTTTGCTAGAACTCGAGCAAACTACAAAAATAAAATAAGGTACAACAACTCATTGTCGTCGAATTCACGGTTGCACTTAGCATGTGCAACATGCCTTTAAACCCGTAGGTGTCCCTAGTGGACGAGTTATAGTCTTGTGAGGGCTTACGAGAGGCATACCCACAAAACCTACTCCAACTTCGAAGCGTTCCAGCTTCCCAAGCATCCAAAGAGCTATGAGGACATAGAGTTTCTGCATGCTAGTAACAAGAAGTTAGAAATACCAAAGAACATATTCTCATTCTTAAATTTTGAATGAGAAATAACCACACCATAATGAGAGAACGCATGTTTGAGAGCGATCAATAAACATTTCACCTGGACTTCTGCCTCACTTAAAATGATTTTATGATAATTGCACTCAAAAAGACGGTTTTTTATTTTTTTGGGTCTCACATGTGTGTAGGTAGGGATGAAGAGAGAAATCCTACACACATTGAATGGTGGGGAGAAAACCTTCCGCATTATTTCTGGAGACCCCAAAAGATCATGGGAAATTAAATACTTTTTTCAGATGATATCTAAGAAAGGAAATCAACCACTATAGCAAGGATGGGAGTACTTACCACCTTCACATCCGATAGGCAGTGATGAAAGCACCACTCTCTCAATATCCAATAGAAACGTAGTCTTCATCTTATCTTCTTCATCTTCTTGGTCTTCGTCTTCGGTCTTCAACCGTTGATGATAAACTCTTGAACTTCGTAGAACTTCGACAATTTGTAACTCTTTCTCTTCAAGTCCTTGTTTCTTGAAAATTCTTAGATTTTTCTTCTTCCCATGGCTTTATTAAATGAATACAAAAAGAAATACAAACCAAAATAATACAAAGAATTTCTCTTGTTCTTTTTTTTTTTATGACAAGAGAAAGTACTACAAACTGAATATAAAATAGTATAACTACAAACTGAATATAAAATAAACAATGAAATTGTTATGGCCATGGGATAAGTACTTTACCGCTTGATTCTTTACAACTTTTATTGTCTTCGTATCATAAACTTCAATATAATTCTCATCTTTTGATTTTCTCCGCTCTTGTAAATAAGTCTTCAACTTGAATATAAAATTCCGCTCCTTATGTGTTAGTCTTCAACATGTATATAAAAATCTGTCCATTGTATGTTGCTTTACTTGGATATGAAATTTTCTCTTCCTTAAACTGTTGCTTGTAAACCTCAAACGTCTTCAACTTTCCTTATAGATTTTTATGTCGCTCCCTTGTTGACGATGGTTGTGTTTCTATGGACCTGTTGTTGGCGAGAGAGAATGATGCTACTGCAAATCAAACTACAAGAAGGTGGTTTTCATCTATAGACGTCACCCTCATGATTGACAAAATTAACACTCAAGAGATCAAAGAGTAGTGATTTTATCATTGGGAGGTTGGGTAGCTCACCATTCTACCCGGAATTAACGTACAGTGACACACACTCAAAAGAAATCTCTTTAGTCAACTACAAATTTTTTTTTTGGTATGGTGCCTCTTTTGATTTGAAAATAGGTAGTCTCCACTAATGATTGATCAACAACTCTAATAATGCATTTCTCCCTGCACCTCATTTGCATCATCGACATGATTAAATCCATTATTTAACATTCTAACAAGCAAGAAATCTGAACGTAGTTCCCTAACACTTCCAAGTTCAGTCATGTCAGTCAGAAATCTCTATGTAAACATACCTAGAAGTATGCTAGTGACTCTAAAATCTCTACAAGTTGGAGGTTTTATGCGAATATATACAATTTTTTTAAAAATCTAAGCAAAAATCTAAAAACTCTATATGTAAAATACTCCCCCACACTTAATCTTTACATTGTCCTCAATGTGTAAAACTGAAAAATTGAACTCTGGCGTAGCAACAGACAAAACACGAAAGTTGTACAAATTGGTAAGGAATTTGGGAAAACATCATTTCACAAAAGTTGTTCGCCTATATCTTTTCTACAAATTGTCAAAAGGCACTGTGTTTCGACAAACGATCTAATATGGTCTCTGGCATGAACTACGTGCAGTCCTAATTTTTCTGACGAAAAGGGATTCGTCAAAATTTTCTTCAAAATAAATTCCGGACTCTACGAAATTAAACATGGGGATGCAAATATGATATGAAAACAATAAAAACTGAAAATAAAAGGGATTCTAGACTATGTTAGTTTGATTAACAGTGGAAGGTGGGGATGTATTCATGATGGTAGTCATACTAGGTTCCATAGTCTTGTCAGGGAATTTTATGCTAATATGAACTTCATGAATGCTGACAAATGTAAGTTCTTCACTGTAGTTCAGAGGAAGTATTTTGAGGTAAACATGGAGATTATATTACTCCATCATCAACAAAATGATAGGTCAAGGACAGTGGAATGAATATTGATGCTCCTTATGGAAGTGCCACATGAGATCCAAGTCCTGAAACTATTTATCGAAGGATTTAAAGGGGAAATGAACGTCTTGCACATCAACTAGAGTATGCTTCAAACAAATTTTCAGAACTTTTTCCGGGTTTAAGTAGGATTGCTCGGCGATACAAAGATACTGATGATGAAGAAGAATTTGAATTAAGTGATCCCAGCTCTAGTTCCAGCTCTTAGTTCTTTTCTTCAATTTTTTTTTCCTTTCTTTCTTTGTTGAGGGATTAACTTAGTTAAGTTTTGAATACTGATTTCTCTAAATGTTACTTGCATCAAATTTTATATATTTTTATACTTTTATGATGCTTTAATTTATGAGATGTTTGATTTCGGTTGCCTAAAAAATATTTGATCTCATATTGTGTAACCCTTATGGTTTGTGTGGCTTTTTAGTTTAGTGAGATTAAGTTCTAGCTCTTGTTGGTAGGCTTTATCAAAGGATCGTAAGGTGTTTCGATTGAAACTCATATGTGAAAAGTCACAATATGTTGATAATCAATTAATGTTTACATAAGTCCTGTTTAGCATAACATATGTGTTTCGGGATTAAACTTTTTCTATTGGCACGCACTAGTTAAAATCGATTCAACCTTTCTCTGGTAAATGTTGCTTTTTTTGTTGATCTTTTGTTCTTGCGAGGGGATGAAAACACACTGGGGGAGAGTTCTTATTTAAACTTGCGCTTAAATGATATATCTTTCTGGGGAGAAGTGGCTGCGGAAATTGAGGTAACGATTTTTATTGTTAGTTAATTCCTTATCCTGTTTAAGAAATGATTGAATTTATTGAATATATTTTGCTTTTGATTAACAAGTTTTCGGTACAATCGATATGTTCTATTATGTTGTATGGATTGATTATTATGATTCAGTTATTTCTGGTTAAGAAAAACTATGTCAATTTATTTGGTTTATGATTTGGTATCTTCTTTATTGTTTGGTATCAAGTGTTTTTGCTTAACGAAATTCAATGCAGTTGCGGTGCTTACAATGATTATATTTGTTTCAATTACTCCCGGTTAAGAAAAACAATGACAAGTCAAATTCTTTTGGTTTGTATCTATTGTTTTTGGCTTAACAAAATTATGGGGACATTAGTTTAGTCCATATGATTCATGATAAGAGAATCTAAGTTAATTATGATCTTAGCGAGACTTATCAATTGCAGGATTCGGTTATTCAAGTCTAATCGAATTCCTTGACAAGAAAATCTAGTTAACTAACCGGGATAATTGGTGCTTGGTACTTAGGTTTAGACCAATACTAGTGTTTGGTCTAACATTTGTCCAACGTTAGCGGTTGGTACCTGGACCAGACGTTGACCTGAGTTGACTAAGTTAAGTCTTAACTTCTGTTTAATAATTATAAAATAAAAATAAAAATAAATAAAATATGAAATTAAAAGGAAAATTTACTATTATAACCTTCTTCCTCCACCACCATACCCATATCCGTGAATACCATCACAACTCATTGGATCAAATCAATACAGAAGCACCATCTAATTCGAAACTCATCTTCAGTTTAGCAATAACATTCAATTACAGAAACAAGAAACATCTCAAACTCATCCTTCTCAAAGCTATAATAACCCTAAATTCACATCAATCTGAAATCAAACCATCTAACTGCCAAATTCAAAATTAACCCAAACCCTGGTTGATCACCACAGACTCATAGAACCCTGAATTTCCTCTCATCTAATTCAAAATACAAATCAACCCATCTTCAATTCCATTTCAAACTCAGCTGCAACATTCAATTACACAGAAAGAAAAAACCCATTCTTCTCAAAGCTGTAAAAGCCCTAATTTCACCATCAATTTGAAATCAAACCATCTTACTGCCAAATTCAAAATTAACAAAAACCCCAGCTGCCAATTTCTTCATTGATTCTGAACAAACAAACCTTCGAACCATCTCGCCTGAACCCGTGAACATCAACATCTCATATCCCCATCTCTCAAATCATGAAACACCCACTTCTAAGCCCTAAAAATCATCTTCTGCATGACCCATAACTTAGGCTCATCTTCATTAATCTTCAATTGTTCTTCAATCTCTATCTCTCTGGTTCATCTTACTTGATTTTCACGAACATATCAAGTCTAATAGACACCAAACCCTAACTATCAATCATTCTTTACCATGAAGAGATGTTCATTAAAAACCCAATCGATATTCCTTACCACGAATACTCATCAACAACCCAATCTATCAATTGGATTCAGTAAAAACAAAATCACTTTCTGCGACTGTTTTTGTTTTTCTGTTGTGAAGATATGTTCGTGAAGACGATGGAGGAGGAGTAAATAGAGTAAATAGGTAATGATGGATATTTGATCTACACCATAGGCTTAATATAATGTTATGAAATCTGTTGGATTCCATATTCACCTTAGGGGTACGATTGTAACTTGAAATTTTTAGTTTATTAATTTTATTAAAACGTGGTCATAAACGGTCAAATTAGGTCAGCGTATGGTCCAGGTACCAACCCCTAACGTTGGAAAAATGTTAGACCAAACACTAGTGTTGGTCTAAATCCGAGTACGAAGCACCAATTATCCCTAACTAACCTAGTGTTTGTCCTATCTAAAGGGAAAGGTCTAAGTTATTTTCTGAAATAATTAAAGTCTGATAAGTGAAATATAGTTAATTTTGATCTCTACTTGAGTCTTGTCAAAATAAGAGATTGTACATACACAATCGGTTAGACAAAAGAATTAAGTATCTTAGTCGATTTGTTGGATGAAAGGGACAATTGCTTCGGCAATTGTTTCCTTGATAACATATTGAAACTAAATTACTTTTGTAGTTTCGAATTTAATTTTGGTTATATATGAAATGGTATGTGAAACCTTTGTGCTTAACTCTTATAGGTTGTACAAGTCTTATAGATTTGTAAGATCTTTTCTGTTTGTCCTTTGTTTGCTCGTACCTTTGTCATTTTTGTGATAAAAAGTGGGAGAAATATATGGAGTAAACAAGTCATTTTTGATTACTAGGAAATGACATTTGTGCTTAAACGTTATAACTAACGAAAGAGTAAAGCATAGACTAAGGGGGAGAAACATATCATCATGTTATGTAGTATTACATGCTACGAAAAGGGAATAACAAAGATGTACAGATTGAATATTTACCAAGCTTTCCTCTATGGGGTGGGGGTGAGGGTGGGGGGGGTGTGGGTGTGGTGTAAAAGATTTTGTTATTCAAATGTCAACAACGACATTTATTTTTGAATATTTGCAGGTTATTGTGCCGTTGAAACTTGGAATCAAGCGTATGAAGAATGAGTTATTTTGTAATTTGTTTAGCTCCATATGTAATAAGAGTTTTGTCACTAAAATTGACAAAAGGGGAGATTTTTAGAGCATAGATCGGTCGAACCCACCAAACGTTGGTATGTTAAATTTGATTGTCATATTTTAGAATCAAAACTCATCTAGAGTCGCCTGATTAAATACTAGAGTCAACTTCGTTTAGGTTAGACTAGAAAGTCTATGAATGTTGAGACATACAAGTATTACTCTGAAGACCTGAATAAAGTGAAGAAGTAACGAACACAACGACAACATCATCCTTACTCTTGAGGTTAGTAACATTTCTTACTATCCTTCAAGTCGGATTATATTGAATTACGAAGTATAACGCTTATCTTTTGAACATCGTAATTGCGACAACAACATAATCTTTGTAACTTGTTTACTAGATTATGTAATGAACTTAGTGTTGATTTCAAGCCTAGAAAACTATGTTTGATTACATGAGTTTAAAGAAGTAGACTTACAAACTTGTTTTTTAGTTGAAAGAAATCAAGAGGATTAATGGTCTGGTTTTCGTTGAATATCTAAGGTTGAACAGATCCTAACCTACACAGGGAATCATGGTAGAACCAATCCTAACTTATTTTGGGAGTCAAGGTAGAATCGAACCCTACCTATATTAGGAGTCAAGGTAGAACTGATCCTAACCTATGTTGGGAGTCAAAGTAGAACCGGTCCCAATGAGCAAAACTGATTTCATTAAGTCACGTACACTTTAGGGTTTGTGTGATTTGGAAATTGGGTTTACAAAATAGAAAATTTCAAGATGTCGGAATAATGAGTAATTTGAACATGTGCTAAAATATTATTTATTAATTATTCAAAGATATTCCTTGATACTCAAGATGAGATCCCAAACCGAAATGGTTAAGAATCTGTTAAGATTTTCGAATGAATATGTTTTTGTTTTACCAGAAAGCAAAATATATATTTGGGAAGATATTAGTTAACTGTTAGATAATATTGAGTTGTCCAAGAGAAATTTCATCTGTACAGTTGGATATTGGTTGGAATTAGACAAAACAGAATTTAGGTGCTTTATTGCATATCTTAAGAATAATTGCGGTTATGAAAATTCCTTTGTGTCCAAATACCTTGGTCTATAAATAGTGAAGTTTGTTATTCTTACAAACTTATCCTGAGGCAGGCACTTCGTTTCATAGTCACTATTGTAGCTGACTAACAATATTACTTGTAATACTATTTTAGAAAGAAGAGTCACCTAATTAGGCGAAATCTCTTACATCCGCTAGTTTAAAGACTTTTTTGGGATCAAGAAGCGTCCACTAGTACCATTGGTGGGGAACTATAATTGCATTGTTATTTTAGTTTTTGATTATTGGTTTGATTAAATAACGAATGTTAACTCTTGATTACACCTAATTTGATTATTCTTGAGAGCCTTCTTTTCTGACATAAAGTCACTCAAACTAGATAAAAAGATTAAATGTAGTTTAGATTTGATGTTAGCTTGTGAACATCTATTGTTAACAACTACGTTCTTTGCATGATCGATCATAAGTTGGAATCAAGTTTGTTATTGTGCAGGTACAGATGCCTATTGAAGATTTGAAGACAAAAAGATTTTCTCAGTAGTTTAGTATCTTTGTGATTTGATTCGTACACAAACTTGATCGACTGGGATCCGACTAGATACAATTTATCTTTTGACATACTTGTTATTATTAGTTGTATTTAGATCAAAAAATTAACATTTGGTGGTACTCTTCAGTATCTGAATCTGGTAGTTCTGTTTGACTTGATCTGGTTAACTTGTTGATCCGAATCTCTGAATATCTAAAC
This sequence comes from Papaver somniferum, assembly GCF_003573695.1. NCBI lineage: Eukaryota > Viridiplantae > Streptophyta > Magnoliopsida > Ranunculales > Papaveraceae > Papaver > Papaver somniferum. The sequence continues at coordinate 42,134,059 of NC_039368.1, forward strand.
TCGACAAAGGACCTTAATTGATTTTAAACGGAAAATCTTTTGACACGCTCAACATCATATCTTTGATTAACTTCCTGACATAAGAAAGTGGTTAACAAACAGATTGGTCTTTTACTGTTTGGAAGACGATCGAAAGGGTTGAGTGCTTAAAGTCTTTAGAGAGGCTGAAGCAACTTAAGATAGTGTACTCTATCTTAGGATTCAGGTAAGTTGGCCAGATTGGTTGTAGTCGCAGGGATACTGAGGAAACTAGGTAACTAGGGGTAGTTTACTTGGTCTCAAATATAATTTTGAGAGTATTCAAAACTGGACTAGGTCCCCGGGTTTTTCTGTATTTGCGGTTTCCTCGTTAACAAAATCTTGTTGTGTGGTTTTATTTTACTTTACACATTATGTTTTTTTAAGTTATAATTAAAGTAATTGCACTTGCACATTAATCCCAAACACTTGGGTTGATCCCTATAATTTAGGTAAGGATCAGTTCTACCAAAGCTCTCAACATAAGTCAAGATTTGTTCTACCACATATCCCAAACTAGGTAAAGATCGGTTCTACATAGCTCTCAACATAAGTCAAGATCGGTTATACGAAAGTTATTATCTAGGTTCGAATTGGTCATCCAATAGATCTTTAATGAAAACCGGACCAAAACGCATATTGATTTCCTTTTGATTATGAAACAAGTTTCGTATATGTATCTTCTTTAAACATAGTTTCCTAGGATGAAATCACACCTACATCCAATAAAAAATCAAGTAACGAGTTACATAGATTATGTATATATCACATTTACGAAGTTCAAAAGATAAACCTTATACTTTGTAACCAAATATTCTTCCTTGACACTTTGATCATAATAAAATAACCAAGTCCACTACTAGAGAATTAAATATAACCTCACATGTTATGTTTTCAATCTTAAATGACTTGAAAGCAACGATAAAAATTTAAAAAGTCAACTCAGTATCATTATACCTAAAGTGGAAGGATGATATCTTCATTGTAGTCAATACGTCTTCACGATCTTCAGGTCTTCATAGTAATACTTGTATTTTTTAGTCTAACCTAAACAAAGTTGTCTCCAGTATATTTAATCAAGCGACTATAATTGAGTTTTGATACTAAAATATGACAACCAACCTTGACATACCAGCGCTTGGTGGGTTCAACTGAGCAGTGCTCTAACAACTTCAATATCATATCCTTGGTATAACGATTATTATTAATCGACCAAGTGGGGTAATCTAAGTGTAGGTATAAAGCGGAATCCTCGCTTACATTGTACCGATTTTCAAAAATGATAATTGTTACACTATGAAATAATGATATTACCAAGTATACCACAATATCTTTCGTATATCAACCTACAACAGAATACCTTTGTGTAATATTACATAAACAACCGTTAAAGACTAATTCAACAATATGTTAACTTGGCATATAGTGTATGTTCAAACTAAACCAATTATGGGATTATATACCAAGTGAATTATGTACGAGTGTATTTATTTCTTCTTCTTTGATGCGATACGAGTGTATTTACTTTAATTATAAAGATAAAAAATATGAATAAGTAAAGTAAATCACCAACATACAATATTTTGTTAATGACAAAAAATACAACGCGGAAAATCCCTGGAACCTAGTCCATTTTTGAATACTCTCACAACTAAGTTGCTATACAAATTGACTGCTGCAAGTTCATATAGTTGAGACCAAGTACTAAACTACTCCTGGTTACTCAGTTTTTTCATTATCCTTGCGCCTATAACCAATTTGGTTTATGCACGTGAATCCCAAGATATAGTCCACTATCTCAAGTCGCTTCACCTCCTGTGAAAAATTCTACTCTCAACTCCTTTGAATTGTAACCCGAAACAGTAAAGGACTAACTTATTCTAGCACCTCACAATATAGCTCTCAAATCCCGCAATGATCAATATAAACTCATTTAGTCAAAGATCAAACCAAAACAAAGATTACATAAATAATTTATCTCAGTGAATTAAAAAGTTCGTTCAATCTTTCGACTAGTTTGGTGTTTGTCGTATAAATTGTTTGTTTGGATCCTAGAGAATCAAGTATGCACGAGGAATTATTGAAAACCAAAAAAAAAGTCTTCGAGTCTTCAATCTTCAAAGTAACCGCTGCACAAACGACTTAATTCCTACTAATCATTAATACGCACAAAAAAAAGTCTGTTAGCATTGATCAATCACTAGATCTATCTATAAATATTGAATCACTGAATCTGCAATAGTCAATCCTCTTATATCATAAGAAAATGACTAATGAATAATCAAGTCCAATTTATCAAAAATAATTATATCGTTAGTCAATCAAATTAATAATTGAAAATTAAAATAACAATGAGATTTAGTTTCCCACCAATGGTACTACTAAAACATCTTGATCCCAAAGAAGTCAGAAGTCAGCATAAGAGATTTCACCTAGTTAGATTACTCTCTTCTATGAAAGAGTAGGCTTCCCGCACTAGTGTGTCACGGGATGAGTTTGTAAGAATATAAGCTCAAATATTTATAGTATTATGACCAAGGCTTGTTTAGAAGACTTACCCAATCCAAAAATCCTTAAGATACGCAAATGTTTGGTTTTGACAAATTCAAACTGTAATCCAACTAATATACCGAAATCACTCTTAGTTGACAATTAATATTAGCTAGCAGACACTCATATACTATACTAATACAACAAAACGGAAACATCCAAACCATGGCAAGGATATATATTCGATATCTAAAAGATATAAAATATTTAGGATTCATGATCTCGCCTTAAGCATAAAAAAAAGATTAACATTAAGATATAAGAGTTTAACACATGTTCAACTCACTATGTCAATATTATGTGAATATTCCAAGTTCAATCTGTGTACATCTCGATGGTTGTACAAACCCTAAGATCACCAAAGATATCGAAAATGTAAACCTGGATTAAATTTAAAATGTGATTGGTTAGGGATCGATCCTTCACCTAAGATCGATCCTTACCGCAAGGGATCAGTCTTACAACTAGGATCAGTAATAGGATCGGTCCTGAATTATATTTTGACTCAAACCATAGTTTTGCAAGTCTACTTCCTTAAAATATATTTGTAATATTCCTTCACATATAAATCCTAAGGTTGACTTCATTTCGAAAGTTCAACACACTAAAGAATAAAAAGTTATCAATTAGTGCCACGCTGATTCACAAAGTCCATATATATCTATACTTTTACAATTCATATACTCAATTTGTATGAAAAAACTAGTATACCTTCCCTTAATACTCTGATCTTAGTATAATGACCAAGTTATCGATACTAAAGACAAGTAAACAGACTTTACTTCGTATGTTATATATGTTATCAATGAGTATTCACTAGAAAGAATAAAGATACAAATGAAACAAGTCAAGTCTGTAGCTACTAACCTCGAACTGAAGAATGACGTGTTCGTTGATGCCGATGTGTCTTCGGGTTCTTCATGAGTAACAAGAGCGAGTCTCAACATTTGTATGTTCCTAGTTTAACCTAACGAAGTTGACCATAGTAATCAACGCTTGGGAGGTTCAAACGAGCAATGGTCTAACATATTAATCCCCCATTTTCCATAATCAATGCTTTAAATTCCATCCAAATTTCTAATTTGAACCTAGAGTTAATCTTCACTCCAAATGATAGACCTATAGTGAAATCAGATTATTTAGCAATACCCTTTCATGCATCGATTTTTTTTTGTTTGTAGATTCTCGGTTTAATTTTTGTATCTTAACTTAAAACAAGAGTAGCCCATAACCCTAAATGTGGAATCCATATTTGAAATGGATTACTAAGGGTTATGTAAATTACCCTTAAATTATTGGTTGTCATATCCCGATACGCTATATACTATGACGATAATGTCTATCGCTGACCTAGATTGTATGTAAATGACCCATATCATATTTAGGACTGCCCTTAATCCTTTACTATCACAATAAACTTGGAGTCGAACTAGACTATCGGTATTTTAAACACATTAGGAGTCGGCCTAATCCCCTATACACCCGAAATATTGAGAGTTGACTTAAATTCTTGATGTATAAATCCATACTCGAGACTTCGCCAAGCTTTCAACTATGCCTTAGTTATTCATATCTTAAACATGAAAATCTATTAGTAACTTATGATACACCCTATATTCTATATCCTCAATCACAAGCATGCATATGTATGGTTTTAATAAAATAAATTATGAACATTCCCTCATTATCCAAACTTTTTGATACTGTAGTTACCTAAAATCGGTGAAAGGCTAAAGTGAGATTCTAGGGTTTCTGAAAGTGGGATGCGGGAGGTTGAGCACGAACAGTCTTCGCCTAAATCATGCACAATGGCTGCTCAAAGGATGCTTCAGTCACATGAGAGGTTAGGGTTGGTCTTAGAGAGGGAAACAGATGAAGAGAGAAATCATAAAATTCTAGGTTTGTAGAAGAATTGCTCTGAGAGTTTATGAGAAAGTTATGTATTAGCTTGGAGAAACAGAGGACCTATTTATAGATGAATTCTCCAATATCAAGTCGGTGAAGATAAAGATTGCTTTCCCTGCGGAGCACTTATTCTATTTCTTCAGAAATAGATAGAGATAAACTAGACTGAGTTTATCTCGTTATTCCACCGCCTTTACTCTCTTCTGTGGTGAGATATAACCTGGGTATTTCTAACACGTGCCATAGATCGCCAAACCAAAAACCTAATTGATATCCCTCTATTTGTGTGAAGCTGATTCAGCCTTTGTGATGATGTGTTGAGAGAGAAATATTCTCTTTAGCCGAGTTGTCCAAGATATAGAGATATGTCTGATTTGTGAGAATGACTAGGATGAATCACGTAAAAAGGCATAAAATGACTTAGAAATCGTATGTAGAGTGTGAGAGAAGCTGAGGTTGAGATCCCTCTCTTTATGGCCGGTCACATATGTCACGTGGAGACCGTATTATTGCTTGTGGGTCCCTTTGTTGAGCATGTGGAGCTCAAGAAAAATTATCCACATTTTTGGATAGACGTGTACAGTTCAAGCCCATACTAGCAGTAAGTGTGTTTGAGACACTGAGAAAGAGGCTTGAGGCCTATATGAGGCTCGTGCCTAAGTCTTGTAATTGCATAAGACTTTTCAGACGAGGCTCAACTCGGACGAGGCAACCTGAGATTTGGCCGACGCAGAGGGGCAGTCTGAGATTTGGCCAACGCAGCCGGGGTTGTCTGAGATTTGGCCGACGCGTCTGAGATTTGGCTGACGCATCTAAAGCTGTCTGAGATTTGGCAGATGTGTCTGGAGCCATATGAGATTTTGCTGACACGATGCAGTCTGTTCGAGACTTGGCCAATGCGATGAAATCTCTCCCAATTCAGCTAGGACATGTTTGGGAGAGAAAATAAAGCTTGCACGCCTGATAATGTCTCTGCGAGACTTCACTCACTTGTCTTCGACCAGCTGTTTGAGGGTGAAAACAGTTTCTGCTGATTTTGGTAATTTCGAGTGTGTGGGTGGGAAACAAGTCTAAACCCTAAAAAATGTACTGCAAGGGAGTACTTTGATTCGAGAGATCAATCTATACAAATCCGGCCTATACCAAGAAATGGTCGTTCCAGACTTGTTTCGGTCACAAAGTGAATGAGAATGGTTGGTCTAGGGAGGGAAGCGAAGAGAGTGTTGAGACCAGAATAGTTGATTCGGGAAGAGTAGTTGTTTGACGACTTGTATCAGAAAGTGGAAAGATAACAGATGGGAAAGCTAACAAGTGATTTATGAGTGTTGTATTCTCCTGAACAAAACTTTTCTTTGGTGGAAATAGTTGAGACCTATTTAGACAAGTCGCAACGAAACGTAAACTGGTCTCGTAAGAAATGGAAACGGTTGAGTAAATGGAAGAAAATGGTAATGGGTAACGCCTGGAATTGATGTTTCTATAATGAAGGAAATGTTTCACTATTACTTCTTGTATTTACTAACCGCCTTACCCTTATGACACTTTCCTGTAACGGGCGTAGTGTACGCTGCACGCTGTAAACCGCCAGACCAATACCCTGATGAGCATCCCCCAGTTTGTGACATGTTTTGATGTCTCGAGTGTTTTCATGGAAAACGTGTAGCATGTTGCCACGTGTGGCGTGGCCTAAGGATTTTGCGTTTGTAGCCAAGTTGGTGCCGTGACCAAAGAATAGGCATCGTAGCCAGGTTGGTGCCGTGACCAAGAGTTAGCATCGCAGCCAAGACATTGCCACGAGTCGTTTGGTGGCAGGTTTGTACGGATGATATCTGCATCTCAGGAGGAAGCGTAGCCGTAGATTGTTGCAACCCTTTGTTTGGCAACCAACGACATGATTGCAGTGCTTGGATGCTCTTGGCACGACCAAATTAGGGTTTTTACGTCGTGGCCAATAATCGGCGCCGTGGCCAAGAGATTGCCACAAATCGTTTGGTGGAAAGTTTGTAAAGCTGAGATTCGTATCTCAGGAGGAAGGGTGGTCGTTGATTGTTGCAACCCTTCGTTTTCAGCTAGTGGCATGGTTTAGGCGCGGCCGAGCTAGGATTTTTGGCGTAGTTTAGGCGCGGCCAAAACTAGGTTTTGGCATCTTTTAGGCGCGACCAAAATTAGGGTTTTGGCAAAACCGTGATGTTTGGACTTGGGCCAGAAGTTGCCATGTGTTAGGTGGTGAACTTGGACGGCTGAGATCTGCATCTCAGATGGAAGGTTAGCCGTTGATTGTTGCAACCCTTCGTTTGGCAGCCAGCGACATGTGGTAGGGCCAGCATGGCTTTGGCATATTTTAGGCGCGACCAAAATTAGGGTTTTGGCAAAACCGTGATGTTTGGACTTGGGCCGAAAGTTGCCATGCATTAGGTGGCGAACTTGGACGGCTAATATCTGCATCTCAGATGGAAGGGTAGCCGTTGATTGTTGCAACCCTTCGTTTGGCATCCAACGACATGTGGTAGGGCCGGTATGGCTTTGGCGTAGGGTTTTGACAAAACCGTGATGTTTGGCCTTGGGGAGGAAGTTGCCATGCGTTAGGTGGCGAACTTGGACGGCTGAGATCTGCATCTCAGATGGAAGGGTAGTCGTTGATTGTTGAAACCCTTCGTTTGCCAGCTAGCGGCCTGTGGTAGGGCCGACATGGCTTTGGTGTGGAGATTTGGCTGGCATGGTATGCCATTGGCACTGTGGTGCGGCTGACATGGTTGGTGATCGCTGTCGTATGCGTCAAAAATAAATTACACTTTCTCACTACTCAAAATATAAAATATAGCAAGGGAAAGAAAGGATCGTTCCCACATAGAGGACTAGGTTGTCAAGTTGTTTCGGTTTCCTATAAATAACAATGGGGGTTTTCTGATTTTTATATACTAAAATAAAATAAAATAAAAGCAAAACAAATAAATAAAGCACACAATTCAAATATGTGAAAGGATTGGTCAAGGATATCGTTTTCATCCACAAACATGCTTTTCAACAATAACTAGAATTGATATTTAATCTCAACTTTATTAACAGTCCTAAGATATCTTGATCACAAGTATATCTCGCTAATTCCCTGATTTCATCACAACCACATTAAAAGATGCATATGTGAATTCTTCCTAGAAAGCAACCTAAAGTGTAAAAGCACAATCAAGTTTAACTCCCTAAAAGCATTGAGTTCTATGGAATAAGACTAATCAAAGCAATCGAACGTGTAAAAGCACTAATCCGATTTAACAAAGGTTATGATCCACTTGTGACTACTAGGATGCATCACTACAAGCAATACTCACAATTATGCTAGTTGCAGTCAGGAATTATCACTTTTACGTACAATAACACTTTTACGTACAATAACCCTAATCTAGCAATAGAGATGAAAACTAATTCAACCGATTCGCGACTTGACTAAACATGCATTCAAATCATATAACAATATTAATAGTGAATCATAAGCAACAAAGTATGGAGACAAAACTAATTCATTGCATAAAAATCATGGTTGGAATTCCAACTTATTCCTTAATCAAGATAAAATTATCTAAACATGTGAATGGAGTTCATAACAAGAAGGAAAAGAAAACCTATCATGTTTCTAAACCCTAAAATAAAAGTAGAAGAAAAGATAAGATTTCCTAGAGAACTTTGTTATATATCCTTCACTTGCGACTCTGGAAAACTCAAACTTATTGGAGAAGGCTAAGCCCAAAGCCCATCTTTGCTTGGGTTAAACCCACCAAAATTCGCAGGTCAAACTTGGTCAACTCCAGTCAAAGTCAGATGCTCAAGCTCCGGTGAGGGTCAAACTCAGTTCCTGCACGGCAATACCCCATTCTACAAGCCTAACTATATGCAATATTACTTCTCCCTCATCAACTGCAGCTATTTCTTGTGTTTCCACCTGAAACATTAAGAACTGCACATTCATACCAGCAGCTCAACAAACCAACAGTACCAGCAACATCAATTCTGTCCCTTTATCTCTCTTTCACCCACTGCTTCAATATAGTAGCTACATGAACTCGTTCTGAACTTGACTTCAATCCATCTGTAGCTGCATCAAACACAACTGACTCCTTCACCGCATCAAGCTCGTACCCTGCAGTTACATAACACCAACTATACATTCATGTTCTTTCAACCTGTAGCTCGAACACAGTTCATCTTCAACTGATAACAGCAACTCCAACTTCTCTGATTTCAAACCAATCCATACCATCTCAGCAACAGGTTTTTTTCATTCATACACAGCAGAATCTCAATGCCAGCTATAGCTTAAGCTTCAACATCCCCTGCAATCCAGAACTCAATGCCACCAACAAGATAAACTGCAATCCACTGTTCATCTTACCACCACTGCCTAGCCATTGCATTTGAACTGCATCTGCAATTATCTTCTCTGCTTCAGATCCATATTCTCAACTTAGCCATTCACTGCCTTCATCCTTTGTAGTTCACCCATTTTTCCATGTCTGCGGCAGCATCTCTTGCCATTCCTGCAATTGCCTTAAGCTCGTCTTGCACCTGCAACTGCATCACCACCAGCTAGAACCACCATCTCCAACCCTTTGTTTTCCCTGTAGATTCCTAATCATGCATCTATAAAGGCAATAACTCCAGTTTAGTTGCAACTGCAGCTCACTCTCGAACCAACAACATCAAACAAGCAGCCATAATCCACTCCTAGCATAACCTGCAACCTCACTTCTTATCTTGTTTCTTAACTAGTAGCTCAGCACCGTCATTTCACTCTCCTGCAGCTTATTTCAACCAAGAGCTGCCAGCAGTATGACCACCAACTGCAGTCCCATTCTCTAACCATCTTCTCTGCAAGTCATATCAAGAACAACCCACATTTCATATCCCATTTCTTTGCTTCAGATGCACAATCACCAACAAAGCCCCTCTAGCTGCAGCTAACTCACTCCCTGTAATTGCCCAGCCAGCAACAACACATAACCCTTCTTCACTTCCATGCAGCACCGCCACAACTGAACTTTACAATCCTGAACTGCAATAGCCTCTCAAAGCAG